>NW_026086705.1:0-123733 GCF_022539395.1 Myiozetetes cayanensis | reverse complement strand
AAAGGGAGGAGCCCCGAAGAGGAGATACAAGGACTCCCTGAAACAATCCCTCATCTTTGGCCATATTGATCACCACCATTGGTCTACCCTGGCCTCCAATCGGGAGGCCTGGAGACACACCATCTGTAATGCTGCTGCTTCTTTTGAGAACACACGCAGGATCACTCTCGAGGAGAAAAGACAACGCAGAAAGAATCGCGTCTTGTCGATATCACCTGGGGAGTCTTTCTGCTGTACCTTCTGCAACCGGACTTGTCTATTTGGCATTGGCCTTTTTAGCCATCAGCACACTTGTAGCAAGCGTGGGTAGAGCCCTTCTCAAATCTTTGTTCGCGAAGCCTAGCCATGATATTTGCACATGAAATCTCTTTGCTAAAGTCACAACTAAAACATGATTCAGATTTGCTAACACAATGAGTTTACCTGGAATATCAGGGAAGCAACCTGCTATTGGACACTAAGCATTATCCTTAGCTATGCTTCTGATCTCACACTGATCTTCTGGCATGTTCTATCCTGTCCCCCTCCCATTTATACATATAGATCCCTCCTTGATCAATAAGGCATCCCACCAATTTAACAGGTGATAACAGAGGGGTGTTATTAATCCTGCCTACCCACTGGAGTGTTTGCCATAGCCACAATGATCACTACCTTTTTGGGGTCCCTTCCCTCTTGCCTGTAAACACGCTCCAGAGACCCAAGCAACTGTAGTTGATTACTCCTTTTTAGTCCTTCCACAGGGATATCCCATTCATGGGATCAACAGAATTGGGCTATTGCACAACATATCCCTCCATCAGTCAAACCCAAAGCCCATCACTGTTGTGCAGGGGAACATTTACAAGTGGAATAGGCAGCAAACTCCTCAGAAACCTACTCCTGAGCCATCATCTGTATCCTGCTGGCTCCATGTTGTGGTTTTAGCTAGCTCTTGTAAGCCAGGTGAATAATTTTCTCCCTTCCCCCTGGTCATCAAGATAAGCACTTAAGAGCACAAAGGCTAGCTGGCCTGGCTAATGGTTGAAAGATTAGTCTCCTAGGAATGGGGCAGATAAGGAACTGCACCTTTTGTTTTTTTTCCTCTCGTGTCCTGGGCAATGAGAGGGAGGAGTTGGGGGGCTACCATGTGACTGGAAGAAGGTGGGAGCTGTGGCTGGGGGCGGTCGGTTCTCTCTCTGCTCTGGGCTGGCAGCCGACCACCAGCTGGAAGCCTGCCTGAGTTCTTCATTGAAGTGGAGCTGCTGTGGGGGTTTTTTCCCCTCCCCTGGAGGCTTTTCTTTTTTTTTTCCCTCCTTTGCTTTTCCCTTTCACCATTTCCCTGGGCAAGGAGCTCCCAAGGGGGAGAGAAAGAGAGAAAGGACTGAGTGGAGAGGAGACTGACTAGCCGGAGGATCTCACAGCGCCACCTAGTGATGGGCACCGGACATTACAAGTTCTGCACCTCCAGTGATCCAACAGTGCCACCTGGTGACTACTATAGGACACTACAAGTTCTGCATCTCCAATGACCCAACAGCGCCACCTGGTGAATGGTACAGGACATTACAAGTTTTGCATCTCCAGTGACCCGACAGCGCCCCCTGCTGACTGTGGTTGGAATTGCACCAAAGGGTGCAAAAATTGAACTGTTTACTGCTCCTTTTGCCAGTTTATTGGTTTGTTCTTGAAGGAGATTTTTGTGTGTATAGGAGTGTTGTTTGGTTGTTTTACTTGGTTTTTTTTGGTGTTTCTGTTAATACACACATACTTTTAATAAAGGGCTGTTATTTTTCCTTTTCCAAAATTTGTTCTTCTCCTTCAATAGGAGCCTTTTAATTTTGGATTTATAATTGCTTAGAGAGAAAAGATTGGGTCTTTTTCTCTTAACTCACCCTCAGCAAAAGACTCTTGTCTCATTTAAACTGGGACACTCCAGTTTCCCAGCACATCCATAGCAACTGCAAAAGTGTTTCCTCATAGTGGTAGTTATAAGTTTTATATATATCTTTAATCTTGCTGTGAGTAAAGGACACATTCTGTGTGGTGACATTCTGGGAAATGGTACTTCAATTCTCATAAGTCTACCTAATTGCTGTAACTGGGGCTGCCTGTTGTTTTTAATTCATTATCAAAGTCCTTAAACTCATCATCCCACAGTCACAAGTTTTGGGATCTCAATGGCAGTCACCTTTAAGCTCGCTGACTGTTCCAGCAGCTGTAGTGGGTTTCTGTGGCTGGGTTTTGGTAGCAGAGGGGCTACAGGGGTGGCCTCTGTGAGAGGCTGCTAGAGGCTTTCCCTGTCCCGTGGAGCCAATGCCAGACGACTCCAGGATGGACTTCCTACCGCTGGCCAAGGCCAAACCAATTAGGAGTAATGGTAACATCTCTGTGATAACATATTTAAGAACAGAGGAGTGTTCTGCAGAAGAATTCCAACCAGGGAAGAGCGGAGTGAGAACATGGGAATAACAATGTAGACACCAAGGTCAGTGCAGAAGGAGGGGGAGGAGTGCTCCAAGAGCCAGAGTTGTGGCCCCTGCAGCCCGTGGTGAAGACCATGGTGAAGCAGGCTGTCCCTCTGCAGCCCATGGAGGACCATTGGGGTGCAGAGACTCACCTGCAGTCCATGGAGAAGCCCATGCTAGAGCATGTGGATGCACGAAGGAGGCTGTGACCCCGTGGGAGGCCCAGGATGGAGTGGGATCCTACTGGAGACCTGTGACCCATAGAGAGGGAAACCCATGCTGGACTAGGTTTTTCCCAGGTAGGACTCATGGCCCTGTGGTGGACCCACGTCGGTATAGCTCATTTGTGAGGGACTGCACCCCATAGAGGACTGACCCATGGGACAGCAGATTGGGAAGAACTGCTACCTGAGGGGTGGACTCACGCTGGAGAGGTCCATCAAGGACTGTCTCCCGTGGAAGGGACCCCACAGGAACAGGGGGAGGACTCCTCTCTCTGAGAAGCAGCAGAAAAAACAACTGACCGCAACCCCCATTCCCCATCCCCCTGCACCTCTGGGGGGAAGAGGAAGAACATGGAAGGAAGGAGGGGTGGGGAGAAGGTGTTTTTTAAGACTGTTTTATTTCTCACTCTTTGGCTCTTATCCTGTTAGCAATAAATTTGAGTACTATGTCCACTTTGAGTCTGTTTTGCCTGTGAAGGTAATCAGTAAGTGACCTCTCCCAGATCTTTACTCATGAATCTTTAGCTGTTTTGGTTTTTTTTTTTCCCTCTCTCTCCTCTGTCCAGTTGCAGAGGGAGAGGGATAGAGCAGCTTTAGTGGGGTACCTGGCATCTGGTCAGGGTCAACAAACTACAGTCTTTTTGGTGGCCCGTACAGGGAAGTCATGAGGATTTTGAGATAAGATAGTAACTGGGAGAGGTAATGGGCAAAACAAGTACTGAACAGTGTTAGAGAATGAAATGATTGTGGGGAATTTTTACTGTAATTGTGGTGAAGGTACAAGGGGTGGATTACTATGGGGAAATAAATTCCATCTCAGCCAGACCCACCACAGGAGCATAGGCAGCTTGGCACATAGATTTTAATTTTGCCAGTTCAGTGCTACTGGCTGCTAATTCTGATCAAGGACTTCTCTTTTACACTGAGCACTCATTAATGCTTTCTTTGGCAAACCATTAGTCTGTTAGAAAACATCACCTCCATTTGTGATCTTTGTTAATTAGTCCTATCTTTTTGGAGCTCTACTTGAAACATACAATGTGTACTGGCACACCTCCACAGCAAATCAGCATCTCTCCTACTGTTTTGTCTGTCTTATCCCTTCTGGCCAACTTCCTTGGATAATGCACTTGAAGACAGTCTAGGTGTAACCCATGGCAAAAATATAGAGAGTTGACACTAGGGAGGGGAGAGTCAATAAGCAGCATAGTAGGTTGAGGTCATATGCATAAGAGTTTCTTCCTGCCACTCTATTGGCATACCTGCTTTGGTGGGGGTCACCCATAGGTCATAATCCCATCAGGCCCCCCTTTTTGGCACAGAGTTCCTCCCAAGAGAGTATCCAACCATTCATAGTGGCCACTTTCTTTCTTATATATGTTTGAACAGGGGTTCCATGTGCTTCTCCAAATGGACAAAATTTAGGCATGAAATGGGTTTTCTTCGACTGTTATTTACATCTGTGTCAATGCTTCTTCAAAGGAAGAAACTCTGGCAACAAAACAGGCTGGGGACTGACTGGCTGGGGAGCAGTTCCACCCTGGGGGGTCTTGGCAGACAGCAATGCTGAACATGAGTCAGCTGTATGCCCTGCCAGCAAAGACCAACAACAGTCTGGGTTGGATTAAAAGGAGAATAAGCAGTAAATTGCAGGAAATTATTCTCCTCTCTATTCAACACTCATTAGATCACCTCTAGAATACCATGTCTAGTTTTGCCCCCTCCCTCCCCCACCATCAATTCAAGAAAGGCATTGACAAACTGGAGTAAGTTCAGCAGAAGGCTATCAAGATGATCAGGGGGCTGAGGTAACAGGGCTTGTTCAGTCTGGAGAAGAGAAGGCTTCAGGGGGCCCTAACAGTAGCCTTGAAATATCCATGATGAGATCATCAAGAAGACGGAGCCAGGGTCCTCACAGCAGTACATGGTGGGAGCATGACAGCTATTTGGCATACACTGAAACAAGAAAGGTTCAGACTGGATACCAGGAAAAGCTTTCACCATGAGGACTGTCAAACATTGGAACAGGCTGCCCAGAAAGTCTGTGGAGTTTCCATTCTTGGAGATATTAAAAACAAAACTGGACACAGTCCTGGGAAACCTGCTCTAGTTAGCCCTGCTTTGAGCAGGGAGGGTTAGACTAGACAAACTCCTGAGGTGCTTTACAACTTCAAATATTCTGTAACTGTTATGGAGAAGACTTACCCAAAAATCTCTGGTCTACATCTGCTCTGTTCTAGCAGTTTCCTGCATGCACAGGAAAGAAACAAAGCAGCACAGATATAAACTCTTAATAACTTTACATCCTTAGAACACATTTAGGACAGGAGATCAGACAGCAACCCAGGTAAACTACTAATTGGCATTAGATATGGAGTAAGTCAAAGATATTGGTGTGGGAGTGTGGTGGTTTGACCTTGGCTGGATGCCAGGTGTCCACCAAAGTAATTTTATCACACTCCTCCTCAGCTGGACAGGGAAGAGAACGTATAACCAAAGGCTCATGAGTTGAGATAAGGACAGGGAGAGATCACTCACCGATCACTCTCATGGGCAAAACAGATTGAACTTGGGGAAATTAATTGAATTTATTACCAGTCAAAATCCAAGCAGGATAATGAGAAGTAAAAGAAATCTTACAAACCCCTTCCCCCCACCCCTCCCTCCTTCATGGGCTTAACTTTATTCTTGATTCTCTACCTCCTCCCCCCCCAGTGGCACAGGGAGACAGGAAATGGGGGTTACAGTCAGTTCATCACATGTCGTTTCTGCCACTTCTTTCCCCTCAGGGAAAGGAGTCCTTCCCCCTGCTCCAGTGTGGGGTCCCTCCCACAAGAGACAGTCCTCCATGGTCTCCTCAAACATGAGTCCTTCCCAGAGGCTACAGTTCTTCACAAACTGCTCCAGTGTGGATCCCTTTCCACAGGGCGCAGTCCTTCAGGCACAGGCTTCTTCAGTGTAGGTCCCCCACAGAGTCACAAGTCCTACCAGGAAACATGTTCTAGCATGGGTTCCTGTCTCCACAGGTCCACAGGTTCCTGCCAGGAGCCTGCTCCAGTATGGGCTTCCCATGGGGTCACAACCTTTTTACAGGCATCCACCTGCTCTGGCATGGGTCTCCTCCATGGACTGCAGGTTGATGTCTACTCTACTGTGGACCTCCACGTGCAGAAGTGGGACAGCTGCCTCATCATGGTCTTCTGACCATGGGCTGCAGGGGAATCTCAGCTCTGGCACCTGGAGCACCTCCTGCCCCTCCTTCTCCACCGACCTTGGTGCCTGCAGAGTCGTTCCTCTCACACATTCTCACTCCACTCTGACCACAATTACTTCTGTGAAATAACTGTTTTCTTCTTCTTAAATATGTTATCCCAGAGGCATTACTACCATCACTGATGGTCTTGGCCTTGGCCAGCAGCAGATCCATCCTGGAGCTGAGTGGCATTGGTTCTGTTTGACATGGGGGAAGTTTCTAGCAGTTTCTCAAAGAAGCCTCCCCTGTAGCCCCCCTGCTACCAAAACCTTGTCAGGCAAACACAATATAGAGGTGATGCAACCAATGATGCCACCAGAAGTTTAGGTCAATCATCAAGTTCAAAAGAAAATAACAGTAAAGACAATAGGCCCTTATGGAGAACATCAATACACAGAGATGCAACACCACACTGGAGTCTGAGCCCACAGTGTAACTGTTACACATAATGGCCGGACACCAACAAGGATCCAGACATATAAAGTAATGAGTGTCTAGTTCCCCTGGGGTCCATGGTGCTGATACCTTGGAGTTTTGATGTTTTGATTTTTTTAATTTTTGTAGATCTTAGAAGTAGTTATGTAGTAAATGTAGATTTTAGAGTAGCAGCATATTATCCCTTTACCCTTAACACACCAGCTCAAACCCCTGTTACCCATTCCCATATCAATTCCCTAAATTCCACAGCTTGTTTAGTCTCTTTCAAGGTAGAATTGTAGAAGAACACCCTAACCCTACAGAAGAAGATACAGCCGTAGACCCAACAACCTTCAGGCCTAGAATTCTGGAAGGCCTCCAAGGGCATAACGTGCTCTGAGGAAGATAAAGATGAAGAAGAGGGAGGTCCCAAAACGCCCCCAGACCCAATTTCCAAGAGGCGTGGTGGGGGCAGAACCTGGGTGGTGGCAGGAGGGGGATTGGGCAAAAAATCATTATAAAAACTGTGGACATCTGTATTTTGGGAGCACGCGCGCTGGAGGTATTCCAGAAAGCCTGGGGGTTCATTAAAGCTTTTGTATCCTTATCTTATCTTCTACCTAATTTGACTTGGAGTCTTTTTTTCCCCACAGTCATTTAGGTAACAGTGCCTATCTAAACTGGACCAGAGAGGAAGCAGTTTAGACTGGTGCAAGTGTGAAGTACAAGCACATCATAGAAATTTTATGATAGAAATCACTATCCCTCCACTATACTCATCACACTCAATAAATTTCATGTCACTTATACCTTACCCCTAAATGTATGAATTCTTATCAAAGGTAAGAATGACTTCCTGATGCTGAGCAATTCTGTTCTTCTGTATATTAAGTATCATTGGTATTGAACTCTCCTTTTTAGGCACCTTTGCCGGGAATCCTATAATTTTGCAGACTGAATGCATTTGTGGGGATTTTTTTTCTGTTGTGTATTGAGCGTATGTCGTGGTTTTGTTCTGGGTCAATTTGCTTTCACACCCCCCACACAATTACTATTAGTTGAGAGAAGGTTTATGCAGACAACAGAGACTGGATTTAGGAAAAAAAGTATGAGTATTTATTATTAGCACAATAGAAATTACTAAAGAACTGTATCTACAATAATTCTACTTAAGTAAAAGTGCTATGTATTTACAGAAAATACTCCTCCCCCTCCTTTTTATATCAGTCCAAGGAGGAGAAGCAGTTTCTGTCTCCATTCTCAGAGTTCCAGCTCTCTCTCCAGGAACTCTGTTGCATCCTCGTCACAGCTGGAACTCTTTCTCCTTCTCTGTGTCGGCCTCCAGGGCTGGGCCTACCCCCCTCCTGGGCTAAGACCAAAGCCTGGGGGTTGCCCAGGTCCTGAAGGGTC
The DNA here is from genome assembly GCF_022539395.1 of Myiozetetes cayanensis. Taxonomy (NCBI): domain Eukaryota; kingdom Metazoa; phylum Chordata; class Aves; order Passeriformes; family Tyrannidae; genus Myiozetetes; species Myiozetetes cayanensis. The sequence continues at coordinate 115,982 of NW_026086705.1, read as the reverse complement.
TTCTCTTCCATGGACTTGTAAGGGGACACTTGCCTACCATGGATCTTCTTTCACAGGGTTACAGGGGATAATGGTTTAAGAGTCTACCCCTGTTCCTTATGGAGGTCCCTCCCCATGGGAGAACAGTCTTTGATAGACTTCTCCAGCATGGTCTAGCATGGATTCTTTACTTGAATCCCCACACCCTACCCGGGCCGTCCTTGCTCCGGTGTAAGTCTCTTTCTCAAGGTTACAAATCTTCAAATCTTCAACAGCAGCACGGATCCCACACACACACGGATTCCAACATCTCACCTGAGCCGTTCTTGCTCCAGTGTGAGATTTTCTCAGTCACATATCTCCAACAGGACTCTGCCTCACCTCAGTCCTTCTCATGAAGTCTCAATTCTCTGGTACATCCACAAGCTCCTCTGTGAGCCGCATGAGGGGTCTCCTCACCCCAACAAACTTTCATAGGTAGCAGGGATTATTTTTCAGTCTTTTCCCTACTGAAGGGAGGGAGTAAAAAAGGGGGAGAAACAAGCCCCCCTTTGTACAGTTTTTCTCTCTTCTCCGGCTGCCAGATTTGACCTTGGAGATCCCTTATCTCTTCGCTGGAATTTCTCTGCAGTGGTTTCTCATCCAAGTAATCGTAATCGGTCTTTCTTTAAAGTTTTTTTTTCTTCACTCTCTTACAGAAGAGAAGGGGGAGTTTTAGTGCTACACCTGCCTCTGGCCCAGGGTCAGGGGAGGAGGGGGTCTAGTCCCCCTTAGGGCCTTGTTGCCACCTCTACATGGCTGCTGCTCTTAATTTCAACTGTGACACAACCCTTCTCTTCTGTTTTCTTAAATATGTAATTAGCAAAGGCGTTACTGAGAGTTTTAATTGGCTTCTTGTCCGGAAATTCACCTAGACAAAACTATTCGCAGCCCCAGGGGCTGACCGACTGGGCAAAACCACAACAGTGTACAACCAAAGTCTTTTCACATACCTTGTTTTGACAATTTGAGTAGGACCCCAGTCTATGGCATGCTTGTTTGAGACCCTGCCTATTCATTGGCTGAATACTAGTATTGGCACAAAATTTTGTTTGTTTGTGGTAAGGATATATAATCAGGAACAAGTGTTTGCATGGAACCCTGTACTAGGTATGGTTGTTTGTCAGGTGTATGTGGGGTCAACGCAATGTGAGAGATATCAGTGTTTCCCAAAAAGAAGAGTATATCCTCATAGCATGGTCAGATGCAGAGCGCTGTGGTATTCATAACCGAGCAACTGGGATTGCAACCCAGTTGGTTAAAACAAACACTTGTTTCAGGGTGCCAGGTGAACAGTATGCAGATATACTGCAGTATCTGGCATCTTGTTTGTGAGTACAAGCCAAAGAGTACAAAAAGTTATCTGAGATGTTTGTGAATGAGCGCAAGAGATCTGCTGGCCAGCACCGACTCTGATTTGCCAGAGTAAGAGGAGGGTCAGGACATTTGTCCTGTCCATGTTTATATGCATATGTGGTGACTGTAAAAGCACTATTCTTCCAACTTTGTTGAATTACTGATGGTTTACCATACCTGTGCTTATTGGGAATTTACGTTCTGTTCTGGGAAAAGCAGAAGCCCTAGAAGGCTGCAAGAGGTGAGATGCCCCTAAAGCAAAGTCCACAGGTCTTGACTGCTCATTAACAACGGTTGTTGTGAGGAGGGAATGGCAGGTACAGAACCCCTAAAAGAGAAAGGGACTGTGATAAACAAAAATTCTGATTTGTGTCGAAGGAACAAATGGGTTATTACAACTTCAGGAAAGAAGAAAACAAACAGGTTGTAAAACTTAATTACACCCGCATAAAGACATAAAACAGACCAGGCCTCTCCTGCTTTCCCAAACATAAATTAAGGATGAATCGGGTCGGGTCAATGAGACGTTTGGTGCCTTTTGTAAGGAAATGCATGAATTTATAAGAAAGATAAGAAATTAGTTTTAGCTATGAAAGAAAACATATGTTGAATACCTGAAATAGCAATGTAAAATGTATATGGATGTCATGTAATGAATATGTATGAGATGTCTAAACTAAATACCAGACCCTTACCCTGTATTGGTGTGACAGGCTCAGGAGAATCATAGAATCATAGAATCATAGAGTCATAGAATTAACTGGGTTGGAAGAGACCTCCGAGATCATCAAGTCCAACCCTTGATCCAACCCCACTGTGATTACTAGATCATGGCACTCAGTGCCACATCCAGCCTCTTCTTAAAAACCTCCAGGGATGGTGAATCCACCACCTCTCTGGGCAGGCCATTCCAATGCCTGATCATTCTCTCTGTAAAGAATTTCTTTCTAATATCCAACCTAAACCTCCCCTGGCAGAGTTTAAACCTGTGCCCTCTTGTCCTATTGCTGATTGCTTGGGAGAAGAGATTGACCCCCACCTGGCTACAACCTCCTTTCAGGTAGTTGTAGAGAGTTGATGAGGTCACCCCTGAGCCTCCTCTTCTCCAGACTAAACAATCCTAGTTCCCTCAGCCTCTCCTCATAGGACTTGTGCTCAAGTCCCTTCACCAGCCTCGTTGCTCTTCTCTGGACTTGCTCCAGCACCTCAATGTCTTTCTTAAACTGAGGGGCCCAGAACTGAATACAATACTCAAGGTGTGGCCTCATCAGTGCTGAGTACAGGGGAAGGATCACTTCCCTGCTCCTGCTGCCCACACTGTTCTTGATGCAGGCCAGGATGCCATTGGCCTTCTTGGCCACCTGGACACACTGCTGGCTCATGTTCAGCCTCCTGTCAATCAGCACCCCCAGATCCCTTTCCACCTGGTTGCTCTCCAGCCACTCTGTGCCCAGTCTGTAGCACTGCAGGGGGTTGTTGTGGCCAAAGTGCAGGACCCGGCACTTGGCCTTCTTGAACTTCATCCCATTGGAATTAGCCCAACTCTCCAGCCTATCCAGGTCCCTCTGCAGAGCCCTCCTGCCTTCCAGCAGGTCAACACTCCCTCCCAACTTGGTGTCATCAGCAAATTTGCTGATGATGGACTCAATCCCCTCATCTAGATCATCGATAAAGATGTTAAACAGGACTGGGCCCAGCACTGATCCCTGGGGAACACCACTGGTGACCGGCCGCCAGTTGGATGCAGCCCCGTTCACCAGCACTCTCTGGGCCCGGCCATCCAGCCAGTTCTTAACCCAGCAGAGTGCCCCTTTCCAAGCTGTGGGTTGCCAGCTTTTTCAGGAGTATATTATGGGAGACGGTGTCAAAGGCTTTGCTGAAGTCCAGATAGACCACATCCACAGCCTTCCCCTCATCCACCAGATGGGTCACCCGATCATAAAAGGAGATCAAGTTGGTCAAACAGGACCTGCCCCTCCAAAACCCGTGCTGGCTGGCTCTGATCCCTTGTCCATCCTGTAGGTGCTGTGTGATTCTCCTCCTGCTCACCCAGCATGGTGTTTGCTTTTACCATATAATAAATTCCAATTTGAAAACTGATTATATCCCAAGACTCTGTTTCTCACAAATTGGGGAATATTCAGAGACTGTTTCTCACAGGACTGCTCCTTTTGTGAATGTGCCCAAATCATTAGAGTTTGCAAGCAAAATGTGCAACATTCGCTTGAAGGAGTATATTCAGGGTCTATTGAAAGCAAAAGAACACCACAATTATTGAGTCATGCTATATTGGCTGTAAAGCAGGCAGAGACCCAGAGGCCAAGCTCTCTGCAAACTGGTCCCTGAAATGTGAGAATATATGTTACATGAGGAAAATAATTGCAAAAGGATGTTCCTTCAATCTAAAAAGAAGTTCAATTTATATAGAACCAAGCATTCAGACTTTGAGTTTTACAGAAAAAAACCCCAAACTATAAACCTTTGTAAAAGGTAAAGCATACAGCAACAAGCTCCACTTTCCTATGAAGAACCACCTAATTCTTTTGTCTGTCTCTCATCTCCCTTTCTCCAATAATCCCCTTCCCCCCCTTTTGCTATAAAACTACTTAATCCTTTAAATAATATACCTAGTAAAAATATCCAATATCCCACAGCTCCTGTCACTAGACAAATACTTGACACTCCTGTTAGTCAACAAGAAGCACATCAGGGTCTGACAGTCTAGTATAACTCTGCCAGCAGCATAGGAAGTTTCTGTTGCAAGGATGCTTGGAGAAGGACCTTAAGCCAAGGGGATAAAAGAAAATGCTTCTTTAAAAGAAAAAAAAAGCAGCAGCACCTAGAAACTGTCCCCCCCTTCCCCCCTCCAGGCCAGGAATCCTTAAAACTTATGCCCTTAGAAGAACTAAAGAATAAGAATAATCTATTCTTCCCTTTTTAGAATAAAATGGTAGGCTGGGGAACTAGGTTATTTAACAGAAGAGCAAAGTCTTGAAATCTGGATCCTTGTGAAACTACCACCAAATCTAAACAATCTGCAAAATTTAAATGAACAGTAATACCCAAACCCTCCCCCCCTAAAGAGCTCAGGAGTGTGTGCACTACATTGGGTCCCATTTAAATTGTTACCTTTACTAGTGTGACTCCCCAACACCCTTAAAAGGTAGCAAAAGGGGGGATGTGAAGCAAAAAGAAATAGTAATTTAGAAATACCAACTTATTGCCAAATTTTAATTTACATTTAAATAAAAATTAAATTTTAAATTTAAACTAATTGTAAGTTTGCTAAATTTGGGAGTTAATTAGGAAATAAAGAGCCCTTGCATTCTGTTGGATACTAACATATCCCCCAGAGCATGAAGAGACAAAAAAAGAAAATTAGAAACTGAAATTGATCCAATTTAAAGGTCTTAATCTTTGCAAAAGAGAAACCCTGTTTCTGTGAAGGGAGAATGGACATATTTTCTATTTTTTAAATAGTGATCAATAATAAACATAATGTTTATGCATGGTCTGTGTGTGCTGACACATGTATGTATAAATATCATCTTGTGTTTACAAAACATACTCTGCACAATATTGCAAGGGACTGGAGAGGCTAGGGGAACTCATACAAGCCCTCCTACAAGACCTGGGCCAAGCCATAAGAAACCCTCTCTGCTCTGACAGGGTGGTACAAGTTTTGGCACATCGTTAAATTAAGAACCAAAACGCAATGGCTGGCCTTTGACTAATCAACAAATAAGTAAACAGGTAAACAATCATGAGAGGACTAATGATCGTTTTATTTGTGAAATGTCACTCAGTAGGTGTATTTCCTTTTATGACAAGGTAACCCATTTAGTTGATCAAGGAAAGCCAGTTGATGTAATCTTTTGGGATTTCAGTAAAGCTTTTGATACTCTCTCCCAGGATCCTTCTGGACAAAATGTCCAGCCCACAGTTGGATAAACACATTGTGCAGTGGGTGAGCAATTGGCTCATGGGTAGAGTGCAGAGGGTAATAGCGAATGGGGTAACATCATACTGGCAACCTGTCACTAGTGGAGTTCCGCAGGGCTCCATCTTAAGTCCCATGCTCTTCAACACCTTTATAAATCACTTGGACGCAGGACTGGAAGGGATACTAAGCAAGTTTGCAGATGATATAAAACTCAGAGGAGTTGTTGACCTGGACAAATTAGAGAGCTGGACAATCACCAACCATAGGAAGTTCAGCAAGGAAACGTGCCAGATTCTGCACCTGGGATGGGGCAACCTCGGATGTACAGACAGGCTGGGGAGTGAAATACTGGAAAGCAGTGCCACAGAAAGGGATCTGAGGGTCCTGGTTGAGAGCAAGTTGAATATGAGTCAGCAGTGCTTTGGTAGCCAGGAGGGCCAACCGTGTCCCGGGGTGCATCAGGCAAAAGCATCACCAACTGGTCAAGGGAGGGGATTGTCCCACTCTGCTCTGCACTGGCGTGGCCTCATCTTAAATATTGTGGCAGTTTTGAGTACCACAACATATGAAAGCCATTGGAGAGCATCCAAAGGAGGGCACTGAAGATGGTGAAGGGCCTTGAGGGGAAGCCATATGAGGAGCAGCTGAGGTCACTTGGTCTGTTCAACCTGGAGAAAAGGAGACTGAGGGAAGACCTCATTGCAGTCTACAACTTCCTCCTGAGGGGAAGAGGAGGGGCAGATACTGATCTCTTCTCTGTGGTTACCAATGACAGAACCCAAGGGAATGGCCTGAAGTGGTGTCAGGAGAGGTTTAGGTTAGATATTAGAAAGACGTTCTTCACCCAGAGGGTGATTGGGCACTGGAACAGGTTCCCCAGGGAAGTGGTCACAGCACCAAGCCTGTCAGAGTTCAAGAAGTGTTTGGACGATACTCTCAGGCACATGGTGTGACTCTTAGGCATGGTCCTGTGCAGGGCTAGGAGTTGGACTTGATGATCCTTGTGGGTCCCTTCCAACTCAGCATATTCTATGATTCTGTGATCTCTTACACACCTGTGCTGGTTTTGTCTGGGATAGAGTTAAATTTATTCATAGGAGATTGCACAGGGCTATATTTTGGATTTTTGATGAAAACAGTGTTGATAACACAGGGATGTTTCAGTTATTGCTTAACAGTGTTTATAGCATTAAGGTTGAAGGAGAAATTAAAAATTTAACTGCTTAGCAGTGGTAATTTGTGACCAAGGAATGCTCTGGCATTGAGGGCAAGAAGGTCCCACTGCAAGAAGGGGTTCTTAGCTTCCTTATTGGGGTTAAACCATGACAGTCCTTTTTGGTGCCCAACGTAGCTTGAAAAGTTTGAGATAACAACAGATTTTACCAGAGTATATTAGAGGGAATTTATAATTATTATATCTGTTTAACTGTTTCTAGCTGCAATACTACCTTACCTGTTCTCGACACTGGTTTATCTGATCTGTGCCAGACTTCCTTTTTTGCTGTACATGTTGAAGACAGTTTTCTCAATTTTCTGTGATGTGTAGCACTTGATGGTATTTTGACTGGGAGAATTATGATAAAAGAACTGGCCTTGATCTTAACCTGGTATTTGGGCTGGGCATTGATGCCATCTCTGGCATGGAGAACCATCTCATGGAGACAATTAAATTTTTTCTATTTTTTCCTCCGAGAGGCATTTGGTGCAGGAAACACCTTCACCACTTTTTCCCATACGTAGGATGTTTTCTCCCTTGTTACAATAACTCTTCAGTATCTTGAACGTTCTTGGGTAACCAATGCTGAGGAACATCTCTGGTTCAAGTTTGCAAGCTGCAGTGCTTGATGCAGATTGAGGTGCAGATTGAGCTCTGGGTGGGAGCCAAAGGCAAGAGGCCATGAATTACCAACCCTATGCAAAACAAAGGGCAATAAGGCCCGTGGGCTGGCCGGGTGAATGGACACTGAGAGAGACAGCAGGAGTAGAGGACACAGGAGGAAGACTGAGACTTGTGGGCACTTGGACTGTGCAGGGGGTCCTTTGTTGGGGATCCCTCCTCGGAGGCACCAGTTCTAGTTACTTCTGTGTTAATGCGCTGTGAATAAATGGCTTAATGGAATGATACTTCTGAGACTCTGCTGTGGGAAACCTGGGGTCAAACTGGTAAGGAAACCTAGTCTGACTGTATGAGAGCGGGGTGTGTAGGGAGTCAAGTGGGACCCGCAGGCTCACTGGAACCACTCACTGTGAAGGGGCTTCAGTCCAAGCAGTTAAAGTCTCTGGTGGTGGAAGTGTGATGGCCAGAGAGACCTGTGAATGGTCAGACTGGGAAGTTTCCTTAACACCAAAATACTCCTATTGCTACTTATCAAGAATATTTTTTCATTTTGTTTCTAAGGTTAACTATTTAGAAATATCACCCAGGGATATACCCTGCAGCAGTGTGGTTATGGGTGGCAAGGCACGTGGGAGAGAGAATATGGGCAGGTACATAGAAAGGTTGTCACCTTTAATGGTCTGGGACTTCACCACCAAACAAGTGCAGGATCCTGATGAAGTGATAGAATGTTTGAAAATAGTATGCCCTTGACTATTTCAAAGAGAACAAGTTATTGCACTGTGCTGGAGCCTGGCCTATGGCTACCAAGAACCATTCAGCACCCTCAAGGAGAAGAAAGGGTGTCTGGATCCAAAGACATACAAACAGACACTGTGGCTAAACCAGAGACCAAACCCTCAACTATATCAGTTGCCCCTATAGTCATGATCAAGAAGAAACAATGAAAGTGGAAGTCAACTCATTTAGTAAGGGATAGATAATCTCCTCCTAAGAGGGAGCAGGAGGAAGAATCAGAAGAGGCAGCCTGTTCTGCAGCAAAGCAGTCATAAGAACAGGAGGGGGAAGAAAAAACTAGTCAGAAACCACTTGATCTCTATTGCTAAGGGAGCTGTGAGATATGCAAAAGGATTTTAGTCATCATCCAGGTGAGCAAATTCTCAGCTGGTTGCTCCAATATTGGGGCCAATAACAATGAAGCCCAGGAGCTGGGATCCCTTGCTAGGGATAAGGCCATTGTCAAAGGGATTGGAAAAGGTACAACAGTTCACAGTCTCTGGAGGTAACTCCTGTCAAGTGTGAAAGAAAGGTATCCCCTCAAGGAAGATCTTGTAAATTCCTGAAGCAAGTGGATCACCATTGAGGGAGGGATCTAGTATCTGAAGGAACTAGCCATGGCATAGGTGATCTACAGCAACCTGGACAACAACCAGGCATCCAAAGACCCAAATGAAAACTGGTGCATGTGGTCCATGTGACAAAAGTTTGTACAAAGTGCACCATCATATACCAACCCCTTGGCAATAATGAGCTGGACAGACACAGTGGCACCAGTTGTGGATGGATTGGTCAGTCAACTCTAAGAAATGAAAGAGAATCTTGCTTCCTCCCTACAGACCTGTGTCTCAGCTGTGGAGAAACTGTCCCAACAATTGTCCCAGCAATTTAAAAAGGATATGTCTTCTACCTCACTCATACCAGCCTCAGCTATTCAGATTCAACCGTTTTCTGCTCAAGGGAAAGGGTACCAGTAGCATACATCACATGCCACCCTGTCATTCTATCTGTATGATCAGGGGAGGACATGAAGAAGTGAGATGGTAAATCAATCTCAAGATTAGAAGCTCAAGTACAGGAATTACAAGAAAAACAACAGTCAAAAGGCAGCCATACAGGAACATTACTGCTCCAGTGTCTGTTGGACAGAGTAGAAGGGCTGTTCATACTTCTGACCCTGATAAAAGGACTTCTGGTTTGCAGTTACAAAAACATCAAGGAATGCAGACTCCAAGTAGGAATAGAGGGGCCCTGCATCTGGACAGGCAGAAGAAAGGGGCAATCAGGTTTACTGGACTGTGTGGGTTTGTTGGCCTGGCACATCAGTCTCATGGGAGTATAAACCTGCGGTGGACACTCGTGCATAGTGTACCCTAATACCATCAAAGAGGCAGAATCCATCTGTATTTCTGGAGCAACAGGGGGATCCCAACAGCTGTCTGTGTTGGAGGCTTAGATAAGCCTAATTGTGAATGAGTGGCAAAAGCACCCCATTGTAACTCGTCCGGAGGCTCCATGTATCCTTGGCATAGACTACCCAGAGAGAGGGTACTTCAAAGACCCAAAAGAGTATCAGTGGGTTTTTTGTATAGTTGCCTTGAGTACAGAGAAGATTAAACAGCTGTCTAGCTTGCCTGGTCTCTCAGAAGATCCTTCTGTTGTGGGGTTGCTGCAAGTTAAAGAACAGCAGGTGCCAATTTCTAGCATGATGGTGCACTGGCAACAATATCACTCCAACCAAGGCTCCCTGCTTCCCATCCATAAGCTGATTTGGCAACTGGAGAGTCAAGGAGTGATCAGTACAATTCTATCACCCTTTAATAGTCCCATATGGGCCATGTGAAAATCTAATGGAGGGTGAAGGCTAACAGCAGACTATCATGGTCTGAATGATGTCACATAGCCACTGAGTGCTGCTGTACCAAACATGCTGGAACTCCAATACAAACTTGTCATAGTTCTGATTTCAGCAAGGAATTTTTCTTCCCCTTCCCCCCTGCATGTGTGCTCTGTGGATGAGCCATCAGGTGAACAAAAGAATTAGCCTGGTCACTAATGGCCAAGAGATTAGTCTCCTAGCAACGAAGGGGGAGGAGTTGGGGGGGGCTACTGGGGTGTGTGACTGGAAGGGGGTGGAGGCTGGGGGGGGAGCGGAGTCTCTCTCTCTGCCCTGAGGGGAGCCTGCTGCGGGCTGCAGACACTGCTGGGTTTCTTTGGTCTCTTTCCTGTCGGAGGGGAGTTTTTGCTGCTGCTCTTGGTTCAGCTGTGTTATAGGTTACTTTTTCTCTGGAATTTTGAAGACGGCAAAAATACCTGCAGGACAAAGAAATATAGCAAGAGATTTTTATTGCAGTGCTGGGTACCCATTTCCAGCACTGGGTGCACCCTTGAATCATGCAAAGAGCACACCGCTGTTTGAAAACCGCGCTTTTTGTACCCTTTGATATCAGTTGTTGAATATTCATTTTACTGTCCGCTTGTTGCCTTAAAAGGTAATTTCTCTGTTTTGGAAGTGGGTGTTATCTTTTGGCTGGTTGCAACATACCTCCCCTGGGCTCGTACAGGGGGGTCTTGCATCATCCTCTCATTGCAAGGCATGGAGGGTCTCTCTGTGTATTCACATGGCACAGAGGAATACATTTTTATTCATAATTTGTTCCCTGTTCCCGTCCGCAAAAGATTCCCTGGTGAGAGGTCCAGATAGGACCCTTCACCTTACAGTCTCCACGGTACGCCTATAAGTTAGTAAATATACAGAAATAGTTCTTTTGTTAGTACCCCCTGTTCATTTTAATTTGCTTGGAATAAAATTAGTTCTTCAATTTTTCACAAGCTGTGGCTGGCTGCAGGCCCTGCTTACAACGGACCCTAATCAGCTGAAGTTTGTGAGTTTTCTTCCATTGGGAGAACTTTCTGTTTTATTGCTGTTGTTTTTCCCCCCCCTTCTTCCCCCCCCCCCCACACCTGGCGGCAGCCAAGGATCTCACAGCGCCGCCTGGTGACGGGCACTGGACATTACAAGTTCTACTCCTCCAGTGATCCAACAGCGCCACCTGGTGAATGGTACAGGACATTACAAATTTTGCATCTCCAGTAACCCGACAGCGTCCCCTGCTGACTGTGACTGGAACTGCACCAAAGGGTGCTAAAAATTGAACTATTTTAAATTTTCCTTTTGCTGGTTTATCGGTTTTGTTCTTGAAGGGGATTATTGGTGGGTATAGGAGTATTGCTTGGTTGTTTTACTTAGTTTTTTTTCATGTTCCTGTTAATACACAAATACCTTTTAATAAAGGGCTGTTATTTTTTTGTTTTCCCTTTTCCATAATTTGTTTTCCTTCAATTGGAGCCTCTTAATTTTGGATTTATAATTGCTTAGAAAAAGAAGTTTGGGTCTTTTCCTCCTAATTCATCCTCAGCAAAAGACCCTTGTCCCATTTAAACTGAGACAAAACTGCAGTCAAAGGCAGCCAAATGGTGCCAGAATTGATATTGCTCATACATTTTCCTCAATCCCTTTGGCAGCAGAGTGCAGGTCATGGTTCACTTTCACTTGGAGGGACCTGGAACTGACTGCCCCAGGGGTGGAAACATAGTCCCACCATCTGCCATGGACTGATCCAGACTGCACTGGAACAGGGTGAAGCACCTGTGTTGGAAGACTGTGACTGGGGGTGATGGCAAAAAGGCACAAAAAAGAGTTAACAATGGTTCGGCTGGTATACCTTGTCCTGTTTGTTCTACCTGTTTTGCTAGAAAAACATTTTAGGAGCACTGGTTAATATCATGTTCTGTTCTGCTCACTGGACCAAAGTCCTTATTATAGAAAGAATAGGAGTAGTATACACAAAGTAATAATAATGGCCAGTCTTCGCGAGCGAAGATCCGGGGAAGGTCTTTACACCTTCCAGCCTGCACATTGGATTTTTTAGGTGAGACACAAAGTAATAAATTAGGTAGACTAGACATTTGAATAAGATATAGAAGGCCCAGACTCAGGATTTTGCAAGCTTGAAGAATTCAGGTCACCTAATTGAGGAGGTCAAATTGAGGAAGATGTCCATGGCGACCACCAGAGGGATGAAGGCTTGAGGAAAAGACCCCCACACTAGAAGATGGTGCATGTCTGGAAAGACTCTGCCCAGAGACTAGCCTGCTTATTAATATGTATGTTAGATGATGTAACCATGTATCTAATAATAATGGCCAGTCTTCACGAGTGAAGATCCGGGGAAGGTCTTTACACCTTCCAGCCTGCGCATTGGATTTTTAAGGTGAGCTCGTTAGTCCTTAAAGGCAACCCACCTACGTCCTAAGGACCTCGCTGCCACCGTCCAAGCTCGCTTGGCCCCGGCAGATGAACCTTAGGATTAAAGGGTGGGCTCAGTTCCGCGCACACTGTGTCTCACCTAAAAAATCCAATGCGCAGGCTGGAAGGTGTAAAGACCTTCCCCGGATCTTCGCTCGCGAAGACTGACCAACCATGTATCTAAAGTGTATAAAATGGCTTGTTTTGAACTTTCAAGTCAAGCAACTTTGTCCAGTGCTAACAGGCTTGCTCCCAACGTTGAATAAACAAATACCTTGCTGCTTACAGATAAAAAGTCTCTAAGCAGTTAATCATTCTGGGGTTTTTCAGCATTGGGGGGGATGATAAACTCCCAGACAACCCTGAACTTGTTCAAGACTTGCTGCTCCAGCTAGATGCACGTAAATCTATGGGCCCCAATGGGATTCATCCCAGGATACTAAAAGAGCTGGTCAATATCATCACAGGACCTCTCTCCATTATTTTTAAATGGCCTTGGGATTCTGGAGAGGTCCCAGTTTTCAAGAAGGGTAAGAAGGAAGACCCTGGTTATTACAGGTCTGTTAGCCTCACTTCAGTGACTGGTAAAATTCAAGAGACAACACAGTCACTGGTCATAGCCAGCATGTGTTCGTGAGGGAAGAGTCCTGCTTAACCAATCTAATTTCCTTTTATGAAAAGGTTACCCATCTAGTTGACCAAGGGAAGCCAGTAGATGTGATGGGTTTGGATTTTAGAAAAGCTTTTGATACTGTCTCTTATAGTATTCTTCTGGATAAACTGTCCAGCCCACAGCTAGACAAGTCCATATTACATTGGGTGAGCAACTGGCTGATGGGTCCGGCTTAAAATGGGGTTACATCAGGTTCATGACCAGTCATAAGAGGGCCAGTGCTCTTTAATGTTTTTATAAATGATCTGGATGCAGGAGTTGAATGCACTTCAAGTAAGTTTGTTGATGATACAAAACTATGGGGAGCTGTAAACACCCTCAAGGGTAGAGAGACCTTACAGAGAGATCTGGATAGACTAGAGAGCTGGCCAATCACCAACCACATGAAACTGAACAAGAGTAAGTGCTGGATTCTCCACCTGGGATGGATTAATCCTGGTTATACATGCAAATTGGGGGACGAGAGGCTGGAGAGCAACCTCCTGGAAAGATAGCTGGGGGTTTGGGTCAATGACAAGTAGAACATGAATCAGCTGTGTGCCCTGGCAGTCAAAAGGACCGTGTCTGTCAAGGGAGGTGACTATCCCACTTCACAGTGTACTGGTGCAGCCCCACCTTGAGTACTGTGTGCAGTTTTGGTCTCCTCAGTATAAGGACATCAAACTATTAGAGTGTGTCCAGAGAAGGGCGACTAAGATGGTGAAAGACCTCAAAGGTAAGGTTTATGAGGACTGGCTGAGGTCACCTGGTTTGTTCAGCTTGGAGAAGACTGAGGGTGATCTCATCACAGTCTACGGCTTCCTCAAGGGGGGCAGTGAAGGGAGAGGTGCTGATCTCCTCTCTCTGGTGACCAGCAATAGGACACAAGAAAATGGAATGAAGCTGTATCAGGGGAAGTTCAGACTGAATATTAGGAAAAGGCTCTTCAATGAGAGCATGGCTGTCACTAGAACAGGCTCCCCAGGAGGGTGGTCACAGCACCAAGCCTAACAGAGTTCAAGGAACGCCTGGATGATGCTCTTGGTCATATGGTTCAGTGTTAGGTAGTCCTGTGAGGAGCAGGGAGTTGGACTCATCATCATGTGGGGCAACACAGCAGAGAATGTGTTTTAGAAAGCTTTCAAAATAATCTGGATTATTCTTTTCCCTAGTTTTGCTATAAAACAAAGCAAGGTCAATGGACTTGCACCGCAGATTCGGTTTTTAGGAATAAAATGACAAGGTTGACATTGTCATATCCCAATGCGTATCAATAAAATAACAACCGTTTCTCCACCAACTAGTAAAAAAGAAACACAAGCTTTCTTAGGTATTATGGGGTTTTTGGAGGAGGCATATTCCAGATTATAGTCCATAAACCATAAAACCTCTCTATCAAGTGACCCAGAGGATAATGCTTTCAAATGGGGCTGTGAGTAGCAACAAGCCATTGAAGAAATTAAACATAGAATAGTTTGTGCAGTAGCCCTTGGGCCTGTCTGGATAGGACAAAATGTGGAAATGTGCTTTACACTGCAGCCAGGGACCATGGTCTCACCTGGAGCCTCTGGCAGAAAGCACTTGGAGAGAATCAAGGTTGACCTCTAGAGTTTTGGAACCATGGTTATAGAGGATATGAGGCCCATTACACTCCAACTGAAAAAGAAATATTAGCAGCAGGGGTTTGGCCTGCTTCAGAAGCAGTAGGTACTGAAGCACAGCTCATCTTGGCACCTCAATTGTCTGTGCTGGGTTGGATGTTCAAATGGAGGGTCTGACTGTTCACTCAACTGCTAAGATTTTGGCTAACATAGCTCATGCTAAGGCCTGATGTATTCTGGGAGCAGCAACATTAGGTCAAAGCAAGAGCACCACATAGGTAGAACAAGTGGCCAGAAAGAGCTAAAGGGTCATTATGCAGCCATTATCATCTGCAGATTTCTGTCTACTGCAGCCATCATCTTTGCATATTGAGTGTCTGGTAGTTTCATCACAAACTGGTAACTTATGAGAATGGTGTAGACCAAAATTCCAAGCAGGAAAATATAAAATGACAGCTTACCAAAAACGTTTTGAAGCAGATCACAGCAGCTGGATTGCTGAGGGTTTTGTGCTTCCCAGTGTGACAGGGTGTTGCCCGTAATGAGAACACAAACTAACAGAGTGTCAGTTTATGCGGTGCTTTATTCAGGGCCCGGGGTCCCTGTGGACTCCTGTCCCAAGACAGGTACCCAAAGACCCACATTTTGAACGCATCTTTTATACTATTTTCCAAGCAAGGTTACATGATTGGTTTTACATTTCACAGGAGACATAGCAGTTAAACATAAACTTACATATCACTTTGATTATATTCAAATATTAATCCATTTACCTGACTGTTAATCCATTTACCTAACTGTAAACATCGTGTAATTAAATCCCACCACCAGATTACATCCTATCTCTAGTTGCAAATTTTTCTTGTCTCGGTTCTGCTTGACTTATTGTTTCTTTTTGGTCAGCACAGCCTTAATGTCTAAGCAGTCCCAACTTAGCTCTGACAAGCCCTGACTTGTTTCTGGCAGGGGCCTTTTCAGGCCTATGCTCCAGACAAGCCTTGACCACACTGCAACAAGGGGATGCTCACACCATGACCAAGGAGGAAGAATAAGCACTCTCAGTCAGCTAGGTAGCTATTTGCTCATAGGTGCATGATTTACAAGTTACAAATTCTGAATTGCAAGTTATGAATTAGAGAACTTGTGAGAAATCTCATGACTTAAGTGATGAATTTGTAACTTCACATGGTAGACTAGTCTGTGCAAAGCGATTGAGCCCTTTTTTGATGTTTGCTTTCTTTCCTGATGAGCTCATAAAGTATAGTTTACAGAGTACATTGTCCTGTAAATTTGAGAGATCAAATCAAACCATGACAGAGTCTCACCTTATGCATCAAGCAATTGAAGCTACATAAAGTAGGTCATACTGATAATGCAACAGCCTTGAATATGAAACCCTTACCACCCAGGAATCTTGGAAGTGATCATGGACTGGCCAGAAGGCAGAAACTTCAAAGTGTTGCCAGAGGAGGTGACTAGTGCTGAAGAGGCCCCACTATATAATAAATTACCGGAAAATGGAAAGCAATATGCCCTGTTTACAGATGGATCCTGTCATATTGCACAAAAACATCAGAGGTGGAAAGCTGCTGTGTGGAGTCCCACATGACAAGTCTCAGAAACTGCTGAAGGAGAAGGTGAATCAAGTCAGTTTGCAGAGGTGAAAGCCATTCAGCTGGCTTTAAATATTGCTGAATGAGAAAAAAATGGCCAATACTTTATTTCTATACTGACTCATGGATGGTGGCAAATGCCCCACGGGGGAGGTTACAGTGATGGAAGCAGAATAACTGGCAGCACAGAGGGGAAACCCATCTGGGCTGCTGAATTATGGCAAGACATTGCTGCCCGGGTGGAGAACCTGGCTGTAAAACTACATCATGTAAATGCTCACATATCCAAGAGTTGGGCCAATGAAGAACATTGAAACAACAAGCAGGTGGACCAGGCTACTAGAATTGAAGTGACTCAGGTGGACCTGGACTGGGAATGTAAGGGTGAGCTATTTATAACTTTATGGACCCGTGGCACATCAGGACATTTAGGAAGGGATGCAGAATACAAATGGGCTCGTGACTGAGGGGTGGACTTGATGCCACTGCACAGGTTATCCATGAATGCTAAATGTGTGCCTAAATCAAAAAAGCCAAGAGGCTAAAGCCTTTTTGGTATAGAAGAAAATGGCTGAAATATCAGTATGGGGAAGCCTGGCAGATTGCTTATATCACACTACCATGAGTCTGTCATGGCAAGATCACAATGGTGAAAGCGACTACTAGGTGGTTGGAAACATATCCTGTGACCCATGCCACTGCCTGGAATACCATCTTGAGCCTTGGAAAACAAATTTTATGGTGACACAGCACCTCTGAAAGAATTAAGTCAGACATCGGGACTCATTTCTGAAACAACCTCATAGACACCTGGGCCAAAGAACATGGCATTGAGTGGGTGTATCACATCCCTTACCATCCACTACCCTCTGAGAAAACTAAATGATACATGGACTTGTTACACAATGTTCAAGGCATGTCGCGGTCAAGGCAGGGAGGCGACATGGGTTTCAGGATACCAGCAGCTTATTTATTGCAACAGTGCATCTACCTTTATACAGTTCGGGGGTGACACATGTACACACAGCACTGGTTTACCAATTCCCCCTCTTTTGTATTATAGAAAATGCCAGCATCAGCTAATACAGGGCCCTTGCACTAGTGACATGGCAATATCAATAATACAATACAATTACACACACAGGCAAAGAATCAACCAGTCCTTCTTTCATCAGTCCACAAGAATGGTATTCCTTCTTCTCAGTGCTGAATGTCCATAAATGAGTTGTCCATGTAGCTTGTGCATGTACAACAGGCAGGTAGAAAGCAGACTGTTGGAGGATAAGAATATTGTTCCTCAAAAGCTAGCTGAACAGACAAGTATCCTCCCCCATCCATTATTTTTTAATTTTTCCTATTTTCTGGGGTTTTTTTCTTTTTTCTTTTTTTTTCTTTTTTTTTTTTTTTAATTATAATTGGTAGTTTTTGACTTCTTAAAGTCTTTCAGTGCTTCAAAAAGCAGGTGTCAGGAAGTTAATAACTCCATGACTTCCCTGAAAGCAACTTTAGAAGTCCTGGTACCCGTGATCTCTGCTCCAAATTAGCATTTTTGCAGGAGCAGGGCACCTAGCTTGATTCCATGTTTCTCTTTAGCAGTAACTGCCACTCGGGACGACAGAGTCATCCTCTTTAGATAACATGGAACCTATTATACTCCGGTGGTTCACCTGTTCTAGAAAGAAGTCTCCAAAAGATCTGGGCCGGCCCCCTGCGACTTTTTTGTCGCTTTTAAAATCTACACCGGAGTTCCCGCCTCCAACAGCTCTCTCAGAGCTGTCTCTCTCCGTCCTTGTTCAGGACGTGAAAACCTTTTAGATTGCTTCAGGAGGTACTAATGTAAGTTACAAGCAGAGTAATAATAAAAGCGAAGACGAACTGTGGCTGGAATGTTGCCTTAGGCAGCTGAATGCTGATAAACGCCGGTTGCCGGGATACGAGATTTCGCAGGAGTCCGAGCCAAGCGGGGGAGTGGGGCAAACAGCAGTTTGCCTGCCCCACAGCTGCGAGAGTAATGAAGGTAGGGTCGCTCGGAACAAACAGCACTGCTGAGTCAGGGCACGTTCGGGGTGCGGTCTCAGCTGCTCCACGCACAGTCAGGGACGTCTGGTGATAGCAGAGGGACGCGAACTGGGCACGGAGCAGGCTGGGGCCCTGCACGGAGCTGGGATGTCAGGAGTGAGGGCTACGCAGGTTGCGCACGCAGCCACGCAGTTTCCGTAGGGCTACAGCTGGAACGTGGAGCGAGATAACGAACGCTCCGGGGGGGAGAGCGGGGCAGCCCTGCGGGAAGGCTGGGAGCGGAGCGAGATAATGAATGCTCCGAGGTAGAACGGGGCAGCACGGCAGGAGGGTTGATAACGGACCGCTCAGTAACTTATGTAGCCGTGAAAAAGTTTCAGCAGCAGCGAGAAAGTTCTCAGTAGTAGCAATAGGCAGCTCAGCAGCATACGATCTCTCGGGCTGAGAAGCGGTGAAAACGGGTCAGCGGCCGCCTGATCCCTCCGGGTAGCAGCTTCCCGAGGTCCCGCCCGAGCGATTCTTCGTTTGCTTCTTGTCGTCGAGTTCTCTTCTATCTTCCTTTGCAATCACGTCGGGAGTTCACCATACGTCGCGGTCGAGGCGGGGAGGCGACGTGGGTTTCAGGATACCGGCAGCTTTTTTATTGTAACAGTGCATCTACCTTTATACAGTTCGGGGGTGACACATGTACACACAGCATTGGTTTACCACTTCATAACAACTCATGATTGGACACACAGCCACATGTCCTAACACAATAGGCTAACATTCTAACAGGAAACCCACTGTGTCACAGTCCTACTGTCCGTGGTTAACCCTCTGCCAGGTGTAAGAAGTTCCATCTTCAGTATCTCAGTTTACTGAGAGCCCAGAACCAGCTGGGCTCCCCAACAAAGGCACTATAAAATTCAAGCCTTTTGAGATACAGCTGACAAAAGATACCATTACCACTTGTTAATAATTCTTTTTTTCTATTCCATTTTCTGTCTATAACACATAAATTTGCTTTACAAACTAAATTGCTTCTTTTTAGGAGCTTAAAAAGGCTCAGAAGGCATTGATAGAGAATTGAGACAATAAAAAAATAACAGATTAGCAAATTAACCAGCTCAAGCATTAAATTTGACACTCTGCATATATCATATATCAAACCCTCTATAAAGAGGAATTTGAGTAACCTAGACAATATTTCTCCTTTCATATGCAAATGCTGCAGGGATAAACCAGCAGAAAAATTATGCATAAAGATCCCTGTCTGATAAATGACTATAGAACTCACCTCTGATTGTATGTACAATTGTACAATATGTACAATTTCCTCAATATTTACATATTTGGGTGTAGTGGGTTTCTGTGGCTGGGTCTTGGTAGCAGGGACGAGGGCTACAGGGGTGGCTTCTGTGAGAAGCTGCTAGAAGCTTTCCCTGTCTTGTGGAGCCAATGCCAGTTGGCTCCAGAATGGACTTCCTACCACTGGCCAAGGCCAAGCCAATCAGGAGTAATAGTAACACCTCTGTGATAACATATTTAAGAACAGAAAGGTATTGTGCAGAAAGAATTCCAGCCAGGTAATAGTGGAGTGAGAACATGGGAACAACAAGGTATACACCAAGGTCAGTGCAGAAGGAGGGGGAGGAGGTGCTCTGGGCTCTGGAGCTCAGGCCCCTGCAGCCTGGGGTGAAGACCATGGTCAAGTAGGCTGTCCACCTGCAGCCCATGGAGGAGCATTGGGGTGCAGAGATCCACCAGCAGCCCATGGAGAAGTCCATGCTGGAGCAAGTAGATATCCAAAGGAGGCTGTGACCCCATGGGAGGCCCAAGATGGAGAAGAGTCCTGCCAGGGACCTGCAGCCCGTGGAGAGGGAAAACCATGCTGGAACAGGTAGATATCCAAAGGAGGCTGTGACCCCATGGGAGGCCCAAGATGGAGAAGAGTCCTGCCAGGGACCTGCAGCCCGTGGAGAGGGAAAACCATGCTGGAACAGGTAGATATCCAAAGGAGGCTGTGACCCCATGGGAGGCCCAAGATGGAGAAGAGTCCTGCCAGGGACCTGCAGCCCGTGGAGAGGGAAACCCATGCTGGAACAGGTTTTTCCCAGGTAGGACTTGTGGCCCTTGTGGGGGACCCATGTCAGTACAGCTCATTCATGAAGGACTGCACCCCATGGAGAAGTGACCCACAGGACAGCAGTTTGGGAAGAACTGCTGTCCGAGGGATGGACTCACACTGGAGAGGTCCATCAAGGACTGTCTCCCATGGGAGGGACCCCATAGGAACAGGGGAAGGACTTCTCTCTCTGAGAAGCAGCAGAAACAACAACTGACCATAACCCCCATTCCCTGACCCCTTGCACCACTAGGGGGGAGGAGGGAAAACATGGAAGGAAGGAGGGGTGGGGGGAATGTGTTTTTTTACACTGTTTTACTTCTCACTCTCTGGCTCTTATCCTGTTAGTAATAAATTAAAGTACTATCCCCACTTTGAGTCTCTTTTGCCCGTGAAAGTAATTGGTAACTGGCCTCTCCCAGCTGTTATCTCAACTCATGAATCCTTGGGGTTTTTTTCTCTTCTCTGTCCAGTTGCAGAGAGAGAGTGAAAAAGTGGCTTTAGTGAGCACCTGGCATCCAGCCAGGGTCAACCCACTACCTTGGGATTTTTCCATAATAGTTTCTAAAAATAAATAAATTAATCTATATATTAAAAAAAAAAGCGCTCATTTTTCTCTTCCCAGAAGCAATGAAACTTTGAAGCATTTGCTACATGAACTAGTAACTAACACACAAAAATAAATAAATAAACCATAGAACTTGTTATTTAATCCTTTTTGTTTCTTGAAGATTAGTATTTGGATGGTATCTTGGCAATATGATTTTTTTCTTTCTCCTTGAATAACTAATGCAAACTGTACCTCTTCTCTGTCCCATTCCCCCTAGCAGTCTACAAGACTTTTAGGTTAAGGGGGGGAGTATATGAAGAAATCACTAAAATTGAAAAGTGGTTCTGTCATTTTATAATTCTTCCTTCTTAGGTTATAGTTGCAACTTTACCCAATACTTTTCAGAAAGTAATTTCCCCGTTAGTTCATGGCTAGGCTTCGCAAACGAAGATTTGAGAAGGGCTCTACCCATGCTTGCTACAAGCGCGATGATGGCTAAAAAGGCCAATGTGAGATAGACAAGTCCCCGTTAGTTACTACTTGGTTCAAAGCATCAACAACTGTTGAGAAAAATGATCAGGTGGGCAATTTATCCAATTACAGTTTTGACACAGGACTACATCTCTTTGAAATATCTGATGAACAAACAATGCAACAATGCCAGCATTAGTCAGTTATCCTCATAAATAATGCAAACAAAAGATAACGTTCTCTGTTATCTGCAACAACTAAAGTATTCTCAGAGAGATACCTGATGTATCCCATTAGTGAGAAAAGGTACACAAAATAGTGATAGGTACAGGCAACACATCACAATCTTAAAAATTTTCCTCTTGCAAGAAGTGGGGGAAGAGGGTTGGTTGTTTTATTTAAAAGCCTCTTCTACAGCTCATTTCAGTCAATTTTACTTTTCCATGAACTAAATTTTGCAGAAGTATTAAACCACTTCTGACAGTGGTCTTCTGCAGGTTCACAAAGGATTCTTCATTTCAGCTCAGGTAAATTTAGGACTGCTTTAAATAATTTTATCAAATTCCAAACTGTGTATTTTCCTTTTCTAGTCTATAAGCAAGAGGAAGGCTGCGATATCTTGGTAAAAAAAAATAACAAACAAACCAACCAAAGAAACCTCCAGAAACCACAACTAGAAATCAGTTCAATAGCTAATTACAGAGCTCTTTGTTAATAAAGCTGTTAGATTTGCTTTCAGAATTGTTTTCAGGTATTATATATTAAAAACTGTCCATTACATCCAGGTTTCTTCTCTCCCATTCATTATTACTTTCTTTTACCCTGTCCCTGCTCAATCCCCACAAGTAAAACCAAGTTTTGAGCAAAAGGCATTTCTTCTCAAATAAGTTTTTGATGAAGCGCTTATTGATTCTAGAAAGGTAAAAGTAAAAATAATAGAAACCACCTTATTTTGCTACTTGCAAAAGATAAAATATTTAGAAAAATTCAGTGGCTTAACCCCATCAATGCAGGGAATCAAATCTAGGTCTCCTGTATATCAATCTGTTACCTCAACCACACACACAGAAAAGCAGTTCCTCCCAAGGCATACATCTCAAGCACTACAAGAAAAATACAATAAAAATAAGTTAATTTCATAAACCTGTTCAAATGATTTGCACTCATCTTTTACAGCTGAAAGTTTGAATATCAAATTCAGAAGGGATACTCTCAGTGCTCAAAGAGGGTGTCATAGAGTATAGCATAACTAGTCAAGAAGACAAATTATCACTTAAAAGGATTCACCCAAAACCTCAGAAGCACACCACTCATCTGCCATGACCTTTCCCCATAGATTTTGTTTGGAAGTCTCCCACTCTAACTCTTTCTACTCTGTGGGTTAAGATGGTTTTCTGCCTACAGAGAATAGGTTTTATGCAAGTGCTCATTAAAAAAAAAAAAAAAAAAAAAGGAAAGCTGAATCAAAATTTTACTTAATCACTGACATATGAGCAAGCTTTTGAAGAACAGACAGATGATTCAAGAACAAATGACAGCATTGGGAGAGAGCAGCCAGAGCCATGGAAGTCACAGGTCTAAATTATTTGCTTTCTTAATTGTCTTAATTTCACAGAATGCCATCTTTCACTACAAAATAGCAGAAAGGGAAGTCCCTAGTCTATCTCATCTAGACTATTCATTGTTATAAATACTTCTATCGCATTGCTTTTGTATACTTCAGAAAGGAAGCTAGTAACCCCACTATCAGCAGTGCTTGCTTTTACAGACTGACCATAGAAAATTACACTTTGTTAATCATGGAAGTAGTAGCAGCCCCACTATATTAGAGACAAATAGTCAGAGAATAGCTTGATAAATGTCATTTCAAGTAGAAATTTTCAGTTTCAACAATAAGAAACCCACATTTAAAGTGTGGTACTGCAACATCATGAGTATGACATATCTATGCCAATATAATCTTGTAGGAAGTTATGCCTCATTATGTCACGCAGGCTACTGGCAACATATGTTAAACCATCAGGGACACCTAAGGGGAGTTGCAATTCTCATGCACGGTCTAGTGAGAATCAAAAATAACTGCAGTCTATAGAGCTATTCACGTACAAAGGAAAAATTGCCTACAATACCTAGACAAAAAGATGAGAGAGAAGTTTTAGCCTCTGTTTTGATTTTATCAACCTTAAGGAGTCCAAAAACTTAATCTAGAAACATTTTTTTTTAACGGTGGGAATTTGTTTCAGATTCTAAGATTGCCCTTTTATGCAGCAACATGGCAGTGAATACATATTACTTCTGCTATCTGATATTTTTGGGTTTACTACCTTTTGTCCTTTTGTCCTTATTTTGCCACCAGCAAATATGTCAAATAAAGCATTTGTGTTAAAAGAAACATTTGTGTTAATAAAAAAACAAACAAACCACAACCTAAACCCAGTTAAAGCACTGCAAATGGCTATCTGTTAAGTACAGGGAATAAAAAAAAAAAAGCACAAAGCATATTTTGCTGAGTAAGCCTGATAACACAGTCTGAAAAATACATATGACTGACAGTCTATACTATTAAAGGCCAGTCCCACTTTTGCACAGCAAAGACTTCTAGCATACCTCCCTAAAGTATGTGAAGACCCTTCCCTCGAGTGGGGACATCCCTCAAGGTTACTCCTAGAGGCTGAATGAAAAAGATTTGCCCATGGTCATTGGTATGGGTGAGTAACATCAATCTCTACTTAAAAATCATTATGCTAGCTTTGAAATTATTTAGTTAATAAGTAGTACACTATGCTACTAATTATAGCTATCCATATTGTGTAGTAAATAATTCTGATTAAGATATTTTGTCTACTCATCATTATTGTAATCAATTTCAATAAATAAGTTATTTGTATAAATATATTTGGTTTACCATCCTTGTGCCATTCCACAACTTGTGGGACAAAGTTGTATAAAGGTTCAACTACACCTATATAATCCTTTACACATAAACCATTGACAAAGTCTGGGGCTAAGATTGGATCCAGCTGCACCCAGACTCCTCTATGAGAAGGAGTTTAGAAAGCAAGAGGGTCCTTTCTGCACCTCATGACTCAGTGGGAGCTTCTCTAAAACTTTGAAGCTCCCATTCTGCCTAGGACACCTTCCAACTAAAATATTCTATTCTATAACAAAAACGCATATGGATACTGTATTCAAGTAAATATAGAACTGAAAGAGCAACTCTAAACAGGACATTTCTCCAATATACCAAAGCTGTATTTCCTTGATAACTAGCTGAACTAAACCTACTTTCCTTGGCATTCTTTCATTATTTTTTTTTAACCGAAAGACCAGTGTATGAACACTGCCTATAATAGCCTTCTAAAAGGCTGGCCTTGTATCTGTTAGAAGACAAAATAGTCAGAAAAATAACACTGGTATATTAAATGAGGACAAGGAATATAAGCTAAGCATATCAGTGAACTACATCTAAAAAGATCCAATAAATCTAGACCATAGAATCATAAGATTCATATTCTACAACTAGTCTCAGTCAGCCATTACTTGGTAAAACGGTTTATCCTTGAAGCTTGTAAAACTCTTACAACCCCCCCCCCCCAAAAACCCTAGAAAAACAAAAACCAAACAAACCACCATAAAACTCCCCCAACCCCACCACAACCAAATTGTATCCCCCACCCTCCAAAATGAACATAGGCTGCTTTTCTTCTTCCAAACAATTTTGCATTTCACCCATTAGACAATCCTTCTCAAAATGTATTAAAATACCGGATTTACTGTTTTTGTAGTTTTCTCCACAGTCTTGCATTAATACTTACTGGAGATTTAAATTTTCAGTGTAAACACACAGAAATACACTGACAAAACAGAATCACTCGGCAACTGTCCTTAGAAGTGGTGGCAGTCACTCACAAGTAGTAAGGAATCATTTTTAAAAGAAACAACTCTTTCTTTTAAAACAACTGTTTTTTCTATTTAGACTGTGGTTCCATAGAACTAACAAGATTTGAACAACTACACAGGCATACAATCTTGAATTCTTAAATAGTTAATCGTCAAAAATCTTGTAATATCTTAAATTAGGAAATGGAGAAAAAATTAAAACGGAAAATCTAAAATCTGTTTTGAACTAGCTAGACAGAAGAGTTACACACAACATTAGAAATTACTGCAATTAAAAACAATAGACAAGCAGACTTCTGGGCACCCACAGTGGTGGCCTTTTTGTGGACCTTTTTTGACTCAAAAGATAAATATGCACCTAAATTTTTATTAGTTGCATATCATAATTGTAATAACTAGAAAATAAACATTCTTTGCTATTTTCAGTGTTTGTAAAAAAATATATTACACATCTGTTTCTGAAAGTATGACAGGCACAGGCTGCAGACATAAGGATAGTAAATTCAGATTTTGAATGCAATGCAGTAGAATTTAAACCGTTGTGACCAGAATATTTTAGGGAGCAAGTGGGTTGGGAGGCTGTGAGACATGTTTAAAATTAATAATCAAAATCCTTGCCATATAGATGTATTCTTATCACCTGACATAAGGCAACACATAGTGATTATAAGAATTAATGCTACGTATATGATCTGCCTCACACCCACATTAGGTCACCCTTAATAACATCCAGAGTTTGGGAAAAATTTATACCTTCCAGCCTTTCTACTTTAGTGTCTTAGTGGCTATTACAGTCAGATCCATAGAGCATACTAAGATAAACTATAATTCTACAGTTCAATTAAGGTCACAAAAAAGGAAAGAAGATAAAATTTTCTTTTATCCCAAGCTCAAATCCTCAGCCTCTTTCCAACAGCTTTTGTTAAGACTAAACTTCCCCCCCCCCGGAAAAAAAAAAAAAAGGTAAAATATTTATAACAGCACCAACCAGGAAGATAACTTAAGCAATCCACACCCTAATTGCACCAGAAGCTATACAGATGCTCCTCCAGGAAGAATCAAGGTTTCCCTTTCCCAAAAGTAGTATTTGATACTAACAGCGAATTAACTCCCTCCTTCCAGGTCAAAGATGAAAGGAAGCTTACAAATAAGGGTGGGAAAGTCTCCTCTCCTCTGAGCCCCTCCCACAAGCCAGCAGTCTAGTAGGACCCCATCAGGACACATCTTTGCTCCCTGTCCTATTGCAACCATGTTCTGTTTATTCAGCAATTAGTTTCCTCTTGACCTCCATTTCTCCTCTTAATCAGAGAAGGGATAAAAAAATAAATTTGGTAGAGCATAAATAAGTCTTTACAGTTATATTCCATGCATCTCTCAATATTATTAAAATAACCCTGTGCACATAGTTATTTGTTGAAGCCACTATTTGCAGCTGGACCCAGGGCATTAATATATCTTTATATCTTTCACTACAGCTAAAAAGCAGGTGGAAATTTCTCTCATAAGCACTCATAGTCTTACAACGTACTTTCGTCCATTCCTATGTTCTCATTGATGCATGATTCACACACCAAGTACCCGCCCCAGCACTGCACTCCTGATACTAATGGCTGCCATTGCCTCTTTTTTTTCTTTTCAGTTGCAGCATCCTTAGCTGAAAAAAAATCCTATGAAGCAGAGTATACGCCTACAACGTTACACTGTTTATACGCATCACAGATTATAATATACCCCCAACACAATACACGTGATCCTACATGCAGCCATCCGGACTCTTCTACTGTTACTCCAAATAAGCCCTATCCTTCCTCAGGAAATCTTAGCAACTATCATCAGTGCAACATGCAAACACATTTGTAACCGACAGGGATTACCTCCTTTTTTCCTCTCCCCCCGTCCCCCGCCCCATACATCTTATTCCTAGTCCAATCCTCCTTCTATTTAGTTCAGCCCTAAAGAGAGCAGACACCTTATACCTTGACTTGATTCGGTGCAGACTACCTCAGCATGCAGGACAGCAATTATGACACCAGTGGAATTGACAGCACGAATAACGACAGGAAGTCTAAGAAACAAACCTTTCTTTCAATTGCTGCTATCTCCAGTTCCACCATCTTCTTTCTCCTCCTACTCAAGCAATCACCAACAGAGCCGGCTCCTCTCTTGCCCTGCCTCCCTCCACGTGACCAGCTTTCCCTCTCTCCAGCCTCTAACACACCAGGAATAGGGGTGCGGGATGAGGTGTTTTGTTTTGGTGGGGTTTTTTCTCAGTAGGCGCAGCTGGTGCAGACTAGAAACTAGGTATTCATTCCCCCAATAGAAGAGGATGGTGCAGGATCTTGGCTGCTCTCCAACAGCAAGAGCAACAAATAAATCGGATCCTGCTGCTCAGGAACGGGTATGTATGCAGCTTGCTTTAGTCACTATCAGCCCATGCAGGAAAACGTGCTACAGTAAAAAGCTTCCTATGTGTGCTTTGACAAGTTTGTTTTATTTCTACTAACAAACTAACCCAGAATTTTTATTCAGCAAATACAAAACACTGCATAACTGTGTAACTGTGCTAGTCTATTGGCTACAGATGTCTGTACAAATCAAGTAAATGCATCTTGAAATTAGTTGTAAGGAGATTAACTATATAGTTACATGCACATTAACCTGATTTGCATGTACAACTCTGCAGGGCTACCTTAAGCCCTTATAGCTGCTCAGAAAGTCTACAGCACCTCAGCTCAACTCATTAATTAACCCACTTATAGCTCTAGTTTGCTTAAAGCCACAGAGAAAGCAGGGAGAAATCTGCACCAGGTACCAAACTCCATACCATGGAGGAAAAAATATTACCTCTCACCTGGAGAAGCATTTGAAGTAGGAAGTTTTATTGCTGTTTCAATTGCTTTAGTGCAGAAGTGGCCATAAACAATGCAGGCAAATCAATGGAGTTGTAAGGCTGGAAGTGACTGGCACCCAGATCACTTTTCCCTGCCCCAAACATACCCCTAAAGGCTCAGAAACTTCTTACAAAGTACACTAAAGAGTGAATCTCACATTAAGGTTATAATGTACAGGCAATGCCCCTATGCAAGGAATGACAGCTCAATCTGCTCTTCTACAAGCTGAATAAATGGGACCCCTAAACCAGTAATTTTTCAGGATTATTTTTCAGCCCCAGATTGCTTTTGTGGTCCTTTCTCCAACATTCCCACATTTCTTGAAATGTGGTCATAAGAGCTATGCAGCTGACTAGTACAGGAGCAATCCTCAATGGGACTGAGTCTTCCTTCTCTCCTCCCTCTTTATGTTAGGGCCTACAGCTCTCAACAGGTCAGGTGGTGAGGGGCATGCCTCACAGAAGAGGAACAGCATCTCAGCATGAAGCTGTATGA
This sequence comes from Myiozetetes cayanensis, assembly GCF_022539395.1. Taxonomy (NCBI): domain Eukaryota; kingdom Metazoa; phylum Chordata; class Aves; order Passeriformes; family Tyrannidae; genus Myiozetetes; species Myiozetetes cayanensis. Next base: position 87,443 of record NW_026086705.1, on the reverse strand, counting down.
TGGGAGAACAGATACACAAAGCACAGGCAGGTTCTTGTTTGCTGCTAGCCACCATTGTGCTTTCTTTTCCTGCCTTAGAGGAGCCAAGGAAAACAATGCTTCTGTAGAACCAATAGAATACCCTAATAGCCAATGATGTAACAGAACAATGGGAAGTGGAGAATGATAACTCCTTTAGTTTCCCTGAATTAACAGTTTTACTAACACTGCTTTCCTGGGTGAGGGCATATTTGTTTACTTCTTTTTTTATGTGTATAAAGATATCATTAGTCCTTACATTAGTCATTAGTTGCATTTACAGGCCTCACTAGATAAGAAAAATTTACAGCTAATGGTCTTGCCAGTCAGCATGATGTAATCAACAAAGTAGTTGTTGTAAGGAGCACTAGTCAGTGCATTCTTTTATCTGAAGGATTTCAGTTGTTGTTATTTATCATATCTTGCTTATCTGACACAATTTTGGTCAAGAATGGGTTGTATTACCTGAAGGTATATAAACTCTGTAACTACCTCATTTAGACAGAGTTCATATCAGTGGAGGCTATCACTTGGCTGCTCTGTGTTCTCTCCTATAGGTATAGTAATAAACTGTTTCTGTTCTGACGTAATCTAAATTGTATTCTGGTTATTTCTGTGACACCTATTATTTACTATGTCTTGTAGGTACTCTTTCATCCTACCACTCTACATGATAGCATCCTATTTCACAGGTACAACCAGAATCCTTAATTTATCATAGAATCATAGAATAGTTTTGGTTGGAAGGGATCTTAAAAATCATCTAGTTCCAACCTCCATGCCATGGGTGGGGGCACCTTCTACTAGACCAGGTTGCTCAAAGCCCCAACCTGACCTTGAACATTTTCAGGGATGGGGCATCCACAACTTCTCTGGCAACCTGTTTCAGAGCTCACTACTCTTGTAGCGAATAATATTTTATTAATATCTAATCTAAACCTACTCTCTTTCAGTTTAAAACCATTCCCTCTTGTCCAATCACTCCATGCCCTTATAAAAAGTCCCTCTCCAGCTTTCTTGTAGGCCCCCTTTAGGTACTGGAAGGTTACTATAAGGTCTCCCCAAAATCTTCTCCAGGCTGAATAACCCAAACACTCAGCCTGTCTTCATAGGGAGTTTGCAGCTTGTGGCCTAAGACTTCAGCAACTTTAGCTACTCATGCTAAGCTTTGAGCAAGTTACGATTCCACTTAACACTAAGCAGTCACATAATTAGTTTATAATATTCTTTAAGTAAACCTATTTTAATCCCCAGCATGGGCAGAGGGTCTGTGCTGGTATGCCATTTCATCCCTCGCCTGTCGCTACAGGGCTTTACAAATGCGGATATATCCTTCAAGCCTGCGTGGTGGATTTTTTAGGTGAGGCACAGCATGCACAGAACTGGTCCCACCCTTTACTCCTAAGGTTCATCTACCAGGGCCTAGAAAACTTGGACAGTGACAGTGAAGTCCTCAGGACGTAGGTTTAATTAGAGTATCCTTCTCTTGGATGGATGGCCTTACAGGGCTAAGTGAGCTCCATCAACCAGGGTTTGAAATTAGAGTTGTCCTTCTCCTAGGATGACTGTCGGAAGGCTAGGGAGCCCATCCTGCCCATGGACACATTTTATCTGACCCTTCAGTTTTGACCTGTCTGACATGGGAGACCCTACCAGAGGCATATACCACCGCCAGCACAGCTCGCAACCTCATAAGGGCACACAAGCTTCTCTCCCACTAAAATGATTTTGACAAACCTTTCCCTACTTTTCCCCCCCAGCCTCCTACACTCAAACCCAGGGACATTCCCTTGCCCTAAACACCCTTCCAAGATGCTATAATTCCAAAACCGTTTCTGGCCAGAAGCCGCAGGCGAGCCAAACCCAACACATCCCACCCTCACTGCAACAATGCCTGAACAGAAAGCGATCCGGACACACCCCCAGGTGGGGCGGGCACACATGTAAGGGGTCCCCGCACCCACCCGGGGCTCGGGCACCTCCCACGACCCCTTCCCAGACTAAACCCCCCCAACCCCCAGAAAAACCCACTACCCACCATAACTTCCCCCCTCCCCCCACCTGGACCCCTCCTGGCCCCTCCTGGCCCAACCTGGCCCAACCCAGTCCCGCGACCTGACAACTGTCCTCTACGGCAGGTGGCCATTTTTTTTTTAAATTTTTTTTTTTTGTATCTACATATTTGTGAATGTGTATATAGGTAGAATAATGCATGTATGTATGTAGTTCAAATGTTTAATTTACTAGAGTGTGGTGGCATGGAAAAGAAAAAAATTAGGGATGGAAAATGTCATAGATTTACTTGTTCTGAAAAAAACAAGGGGGGGATTTTTTTTCTTTCCCCTACATTGCTGTAAAAGAAAGATGTTGAATAAGGGAGGGCAAAGGGGTTTGCCTAGGGTGATTGACACACACAAAAGAACTAACTAGCAGGCCTGCATTCCAGACTGATGGCTGTGAGAAGACTAGGGGGTGGGGGGGGGCGGGGATTTTTTCTTCTCATCGGGAAACAACAGGGCACTTCACTTTTGCCCTGACTGAAGAGGGGTGTGTGTTGGAGGGGTCCAAGGTTCACTTTGTTTTCAGCCTGGTCATCTGTCTGCTTCTGGCCCCGGTTTGCCTTCGTTTTCCTGTGCCCTGTTCTGCCCCCAGCCCAGACCTGTTCAGATTTCATCAGAGAGGCTTGACCCATCTGCAGAGGAACCTTTGGGGGAGGAGGTCGCCCTTTCCCTCCTCCGCTCCTATGTTGGCAACGGCTTGTGCCCATCCACGAAGCGGGGGGGAATCTCGGCCACAGCCAGCTGCAGAGTTCATGGGAAGAACCCCCTTTTCCCTTCCCCTTCTTGGTGGTGGTGGGGGGGAGATCTCCATTTTCAGCTTCTTCCGCACACCGGGGCCCCCTTGCCAGAGCCCAACAACACCCCGTGCTGACCACCACAGAACAACTGCAGGCTCTGCTTCTCCAGTGATCCAACAGCGCCCCCTCCTGATCGTGGTTAAAATTGTACCAAAAGGCAGAAAGTACTGAACTGTTTCCCTTTTGAAGGGGACTTTTGGGTACAGGATTATTGTTTAGTTGTTTTTGTGTTCTTTTGTCATTCTACCAATACGCATATATCCTTTAATAAAGAACTGTTATCTTTTCTTTTTTCCACACTTCCTCAATTGGAACCTCTTAATTTTGGATTTACAATTGCTTAAAGAGAGGAGCTTGGTCTTCCTCATAACTCATCCTCCTTAGCAATAACACTTCAGTCTCATTAAACTGAGATACATTAGACGACCATATTGTTATGGTGACTGGTTCTCTTCTTTCCATAATATCTATTCCTCCAACCCAGTATGCAACTCTACGGGTTATTAAATGAAGGTGGTGAAATGAGAGAGAGTCTCCTTTCTAAATGACTTGGGAAATCAGAAGTTTTAGCTTAGGTAAAAATTGTGTCCTAATCAACTAAGGTATTTGCTTTCTCGGCATAGTAGTTTTCTTCTTTTAGGGCTACATTTAGTTTCAGGATGTAGAATGTAGATGAAACATGGGAACTAATAGAGAGTGTACTGTATGCCCACCTGCAAGAAATTAGCTTACATGCCTCAGAAAACTTTATCAATAAGAGATTGTTCTGTTAAGAAGTAAATTCAATTGAAGATAGTTTAAGCTAATGGGAAATTCTAGTTATCTTTAACCAGTGATGAATATATGTCTTAGTTGGTCCTAGAACAATTACTTTAGGGGTTAGAGGTCAACTGGATCAATCACAGATGCTAGGAGGCCTGCCAAGTGAGAAAAAAGACTGCAAAAACGACTACCCCCCCCCCGAAGAAAGGGACTCTAGACGGCAATCTTACTCCACGAATGAACTCCAAGATGATATTTGACCCCAAAATCATGACATAATCAGGGGTTGGGTGTGAAGGGGGGTGACTCTCAGGTACCACTGTATTTATATTCCGAAATTTGTGCTGATTCTTTGGTTCATGTATGGCAAATCACTAGCCATGAACACCCAGCTGGCATATTACAGAGATGTCCTATCCAATGATTTCTGGTCTTTGGGTTTAATTCTTTTGTTTCAGTGGTCAGGGGGGTTCAGGTCCTGAACCTACTAACACCTCTGGCCCCCAAAATCCTTCAGTTTCACTTCTATCCAGCAATATTTGATCATTTCCCCTGAGAGACTCACTCTCCACAGATATTCAGTTTGACTACTCTGGTTTTTCTCCGTATTTTTCCTGTAAGCTCACCAATTGTAGGGGGTCCCAGGGAGTACTTTCCTGTAACTATATGTCTCCTTTGACCTCCTCTGGGTCCTATGGACATTTCAGTTTTAATTACAGGTCTTATTTTAATATCTAGATTTTCCTCCTCTGTAGGAGCGACAGCTTTAATTATTTCCTCAGGGTAATACTCTTCTTCATAAACAGTTTCATCAGGGTTTTCCCAAATATCATTGTCACAATCATCAGAGTTTGATATTAATTGTTGGATTTTCCTCATATCAGGAGGATTGGGAACTTTAGGCAATGTCAATTCTAATTTTTCCCACAAGAATTAGGTCCTATTTTCAGATTCTTTTATTTTTTTGTTAAAACTTATTCTTTTGAGACAATGAAATCAATTTTGATTGCTTTCCTCTCAGATTTCAGGGTTTTTTCTTTTATTTCAGCTTGCAAATCTCTTACTACTTGCACAATATGTTCTTTCCATTGCCATGCAACCATTAAACATAATCCTAACACAACAGATAACCTTTTCCTTTTCTGTTTTTCAGTGATCCCTGGTTCTTTATTTTCATTTTTATGCTATCCCACTCACACCAAGTATTCATTGACCAATGGATCATCGGTATCAATGTATACACCATACCTCTGTAAATATTCTGATAAGCCTTTTGCTTATTTCTCAAATTTGTTTGCCATCCTGATGATTACACCAATTTCTTCAGATGAAGTTTATGTCTGAAGGATTGTACAGGTGTAATTGAACCTTTATATGACTTTGTCTTGCATGATTAAGGATGGTAAATCAGATATGAATAAAACAAATGCTTTATTTAAATTTTTATTTATAATTATTAGATATTAAAAAAAGGACCAAAAACTTTAATCACAATTATTTACCACACAATAGAACTACTAGTATAGTGCACTTCTTATTAAAATCAATATTATCAGAGCTAGCTTATCAAGTAGAGATTGATGTTACTCACCCATAGCAATGTCTATGGGAAATCTCTTTCACTCAGCCTCGAGGGGTATCCTTGAGGGGAGTCCCCACCCAAGGGAAGGATCTTCACACACCTTAAGGAGGTATGCTAGAAATCCTGGACATGAAAAAGTGTGATTGGTCTTTTATAATATAAAGTCATTGACTGTCAGTCATATACATTTTTGGATTACATATAGTCATGTCTGCTCAGCAAAAGATGCTTTATTGCTGAAAGAGGTGTTATCAGCTCTTTGGTTTCTTCTACTCACTTCTGACTCACTTCCCTCTCAGGGCCTTCATATCCCTGCTGATTTGGGGAAAGCAAAATGTCTGAAGTGGCATAGAAGTCAGTGTAACATATTTGTTTGCATATTTGTGTAGAGTCCTTAAGGTCTGTGACTCTTGGTTGCTGTGGCCATGTAACTAGTTTAATGAATGTAAACTGACTGATATATATAGAGAGATATAACTAATGGAATGCTTATAAAAGCATGTGTCTCTACTGAGATAAAATATGTACTTTTTTATAGTTTCTATTTACATTACTTGAGCACTTATTGTAGTGATTGTTACAAAATCAACTTGTCTTGCAGCCTGCCTTGAAGGGATCTAACTATGCTGGTCTACTGGAGAGACATCGCATTCATACAAAAAACATGGAACATTGTGTAGACAGTTTACAGTAAGAATGTATGGGTGTTGAGAAATTAAGAAACAGTGCAAATAACCATGGATTGTGTGAAACTGAAATAAAACTGTTACAAGCCCTAATAAAATTACTGAAAACAAGGTGATATAGATGAACAGTCATTCCTGAAACAATTGTAGTATGAGCTAGTTCAGTTCAGTTAACTAATACAGTACATTATCATCTTGAAAACAAATGAAAAGAACTTGTGAGGGTCAAATGCTTGTAAATCAAATTCTACTGTAATAAGTCCTTAATTCCATGTCAGTTTTTCAGAAGGATATTACAAGGAACAATATAGGACACATTCAGGCTTTTTCCTGCACTTTATAGGAATGAGAAGATAGAAATTTGTCTTGTTAAACATTGAGAATATAATGAAGAGACAGTTCAGTGGGCAGATGCTGTTATATCAGCAGGAGGTATGAATTTATGGAAGACAAGTATTTGTTTCAGTATATTTTAATAGGTACATTTTTAAAAAATTGCAGTGTGTTAATCATCAATGTATGCATATTTTGAAAATAAACTACTGATCTAATTGTCAGAAAAATGACAAAATGCAATGGTTGTGACCATCCTCTCTTCCTCTAGTATCTAAAGTTGTCACACTAATGAGTGCATGCCAGTACAAGGACACTTTGGAAAAGTTTAGTATTAGCTTGTGTAAAACAGTATAAACTGGAATCTACTACAGTTTTAAACTAAAGAGGATAAAATACTTGCCGTCATGTGGTTATGCATAGCCCTAAACCCTACTCTCTGAGAATGGAGACTAATATGCTAAGTTTTCCTCCCCTTGCCCAAACTGTCTTGCTTTCACTCTTATTTCCAGTAACTGGAGTATCTAGTTGGATAGTACAGGTAAAAGTATGAAGCTTCTGAGTAACCTGTGCCACTGCTTAGAGTTTTTTAAATGAACCAACAGAATAACTAATTGGACTTGTAAGAAATAAATGAGCCAGTTTTATTACAAGTAGGGTTTCCATGGTTGCCTCGTGTTGAGGAGTTTTTGTGATTGGGAGTGTTCTACAGTTGCCTGTGGTTGCAGCTCTGTTGCAGCCATAATCTGTTATAATTACTAATAGTTGTTATCCTGTTACTGTATAAAGGTGAACTTGGAAGCCTGTAAGACAGTGAGACCAACCAGGACTCGTTGCCAAGGGACCACGTGGCCAGGACAGGGAAACTGATAGGTCAGTTAAGACAACCAATGGACTGGCAAAGGGAAGTGTGAGCTGGCCCTGAGACACCAAATAATGGCCAGTCTTCGCGAGCGAAGATCCAGGGAAGGTCTTTACACCTTCCAGCCTGCGCATTGGATTTTTTAGGTGCGACACAGTGTGCGCGGAAATGAGCCCACCCTTTGATCCTAAGGTTCATCTGCCGGGGTCAAGTGAGCTTGGATGGTGGCAGCGAGGTCCTTAGGATGTAGATGGGTTGCCTTTTTAAGGGCTAACGAGCTCCATCTGCCCGGGAGTGGCCCTGACCGGGAATCGAACCCGGGCCTCGGCGGTGACAGCACCGTGCCCTTAACCACTAGACCACCAGAGACACCAAATCGAGCTCAATAAAAGGGCTATATCACCTTTTAAGGAAGAAAAGGAGCAGAGCTGAGCATGGAAGGAACAAGGGAATAGTTATGCAAATCAAGAAACCTTAAAAGAACTGTTCCCTCCCATCTCTGGTGTGTTTTCAGGCTCTGGCACGAGGTTGACCACACCCGGCGCACTAAAAATAAAGTTCTTTGTTTCACTTTATTTGCCCGTCTTCAAAATTTTAATTAGAGATATTTCTCACAGACTGATTATTTTTAACATTGGATTGCAGCAGTTTATTCAGTTTTGTGATTTGCTGTAAATACTGCAGTGTGTTGCTAGACTCTAACTTAACGTTCAATCATCTGTGGAGGATGAATATCTGAAGAAGTCACTGGTACTTAAAGATTTCTACTTCAACAGTTTTATCTGATACTTTTTTCCATGCCTATTTGGGAACAAATAAGACCTGCAAATTGTGCCTTCTAGGAGAAGAACTGAGATGGAACTAAAGTAATTGTTTTCATGTGATTCATGGTGTAAGTATAGAAAAACCTTCCAGAAGATTTATTATAAGGAGATGAGGGTTTATGTCGCTTAAGAAAACTTTCCTACCTGGAAAGAGGCATCTTTCCCAGAGACAGTTTTAGATGTTTTCTCTTCCTGCATTCCACAGAAGCTGACTCCCTGGTACGAGAGAAGTTCTTACATACATATTTGAAGGCCCCTGCAGTGGTGGGGATGGGGGACAATAAAAACCCTGAGAACAGGGGACCTGTCTTTCCTAGGTCCGATGCAGTTTGTGTCAAAATGTTAAGTGTTCTCGGTTTTCAGAAATAAATTCTCCTAAATCCTTCCACTGCCTGGTATTTTGGGGGTACCAGCAGGTGATCTTCCCTTGCACATGGTGTAGTTGACTACCCCCCAGAACAGCCATGTGGTGGCTGTGGAGAAGGTTGGGGACCAGGGAAACCAAGCCAGTGATTCCCTGTGTCGTTGGAAACCCCCCCCCCCGGGAATTTTTCCCCTGTCCCCCTGTGAAAGAAAGGGGGATGAGGGAGGGGGAGGGAGTGGCTAGAGTGATTCACACACACAAAAGAGCTAGCCAGTAACCCTACATTGCAAGCTAATTGGCTCAGAACATCGTGGAGGGGAGGTGAGTTTTGCTCCTGGGGAAACTACCTCTTTTTACTTTTGCCTGGGATTCAGGGAGGGTGTGTGTGGAGAGAAAAATCTCCAAGTTTTCATCTTTGTTTTCAGCCAAGTTGGCTGGTTTCCTTGGCCCCGGCTCGCCTCCATTTCCCTCACCCCCTGTCCTGCCCACTGTCCGGTCTGCCCTGGATTTCATCAGAGAATCTAGTGCTATCTGAGGAGGAACCTTTGAGGGAAGAGGCCGCCCCTACCCTCCTCCGTTCCCATGTTGGCAGCAGCTTGTACCCACTGACGAAGGGGGGATCCCAGCAAGAGCCAGTCGTCAACAGCGCAAGTCCATAGGAAGAACCCCCTTTCCCCCTTCTCCTTCCCCTTTGGGGGGGGGGGGTGTGTGTGAAACAGAGTAAGGCCCTGAAGGAGTTAACTCAGAATGCGAACTCTGGGTAAAGAACTAAAGGAACCAGAATTCAAGGCTAGTGGAAGATAACACCTGGCCAAAGAATGCTAACACACTAACACAAAGAACATAAAGTAAGAACATAGGGAAATAAAGAACACCAAAAATGCTAACACACATACCTAAATAGACATATCTCCTTAGGAGATAAGGGGTGAAATAGGGGCATGAGTCCAAAATCTTGCAAAATTCACCATCAGAAAGATAGCCAACTAAGAAAGTTGAAAAGTTCACTGAGGAAGACTCCTAAAATACAACCCCCTTTGAGGTTGAAGACACCAGAACGACCACCAGAACAACACCTCAAAAGAGGGCTCCACCCCAGACTCCACCCAAACTCCACCTGCTATGAATATTATAATGAAATGTTGCAATAATATGAATATGCATGTAAAAAATGATGTAATCTCTCACCAAAACTGTATAAATACCTGACTTTACACTAATAACTTTGGGTTAATTTTGTCCAACCCGAGTTGGCTAACCCCCAACATTGCTTAAAATAAATACCATTTGCTGCTTAAAGACTCAAAACTGTCTCTGAGCAGTTTTCAATGCGCCTTTTGGGGTATCAGGGGGGCATGTGTGTCTCCATTCCGCTTCTCCCGCGCACCGGGGCCCCACATGGAGGCCACCAGAGCCCAACAGCGCCCCCTGCCGACCAACACGGAGCAACTGCAGGCTCTGCTCCTCCAGAGATCATAGAATTATAGAATTAACTGGGTTTGAAGTGACCTCCCAGATCAAGTCCAACCCTTGATCCAACCCCACTGTGATTACTAGATCATGGCACTCAGTGCCACATCTAACCTCATCTTAAAAACCTCCAGGGATGGTGAATCCATCACCTCTCTGGGCAGGCCATTCCAATGCCTGATCACTCTCTCTGTAAAGAACTTCTTTCTAATATTCAACCTAAACCTCCCCTGGCAGAACTTAAACCCGTGTCCTCTTGTCCTTCTGCTGATTGCCTGGGAGAAGAGACCGAACCCCACCTGGCTACAACCCTCCTCTCAGGTAGTTGTAGATCCAACAGCTCCCCCTGCTGGTCGTGGTTAGAATTGTGCCGAAAGGCAAAAAGAATTTTTTTTGTGTGGGAATTTGAGTGCACAATTGTTGTTTGTTTTTTGTTCTTTTGGTGTGATACCTATACACATATATTCTTTAACAAAGGGCTGAGGTTTCTTTCTTTCTCCATGTTTCCTCGACTGGAGCCTCTTAATTTCAGATTTACAGTTGCTTATAAGGGGAAGCTTGGTCTTCCTCATAACTCGCCCTCCTTAGCAAACACTTCTGTCTCATTAAACTGAGACAGATGGCCTGACGGCAAATTCTGGACCCCTGTGGCTCCTTTCCAATGATGACGACCCCCCTGGAAACCTGGCTCAAAATTTGGTCTGTGTCAGAGACTCGCCTATAGACAATTGAAGCAATTCTGCATAAACTGCCTTGGGACTCGTCATGTAAGTCTGACCGTGTGTTAGCAGGCAGGGTGGGCTGTTTTCTGTTCACTGGACTTAAGGCTGTGGACCAGGAGGTTGAAGCTTTGCTGGACCAGGTGGCAGCCCTGGAAGGGCACATCAGTCTCCTGACATGCACATAGCTTGGAGCAGGCAGTGTAAACTGCTCAAGAAGAACACTGCCTGGAGCTGCAACAAGTCGTAGAATACTTAGTGTCCGGTCTCGCTGATGCACGGTAACTGGAACAGGGTACAGGTACAGTCTTGCCTTCCCAGGTTCCTGCCCTTATCAAGGATCCCTCCGGGGTCCTGGGAGGTGGAATGGAGGTGTTCACACAGGGTCCACAGACTTCAGGACTGTGTTTGAGCCTGACCCAGTAGTTGCTGGGTGAGTGGCTGTCCAGCCCCTACTGCAGGTAGAATCTACTGCGTGGGGGGGTGCAGGTCACACAGACTTACACCTCAGAGGAGTTGTGACAGTTCTTAGACACATTAGCAGAAGCCTGGGGAGTACTTGGCAGTATGGTTTCTATGAGCATGCGATAGTGGGGCTCCATCTATTCTCTTAGTAGAGGCTGACAAGGATTTATTGACTCCCGTGGCTTTTGATCACAGAATTCAGAGGGAGTATCTTCGGCTTTAGGAATGTGAAAGACCTTGATGGTCGGAGGTCTTAGTCCCCACCCTGTATCAATGGCTGTGTACTGCGGTCTTGACAGTGTATGCAGACCCTGCAGAGCTGATGTCTATCGGGCCCTGGTACACAATTGACAAAGGTGTTACTTTATTGCGACAAATAGGCGTAGTTCATGCCCTGACTGGGGGGTATAACCCTGATGCCATGCCACTGATGAGAACTATCAAAAAGCAATTATTGAATGGAGTGCCTGGTGATTTGAGATCACTGCTCCTGTTGTTGGCAGTGACTGCTAGAGGTGCAATAGGGAGTTTTGCATGTACCCTGAGAGAGGTAGAGGTTCTGGCTGCTGGACCGGTTGTGTGGGTAGCGGGAGGCACTAAGCCGGAAAGGTCAAGGAGGACCCCCGCATAAATTGCCCAGTCTGAAATGTTCCCCTGTGGGCAGTGGCTAGAGCCTGTGAGGAGACGTGGATCCCATTTCCTCCACTGCTTCTCGGCGCTGTAATTCCCAGCACAAACCAAAGCGCGGGGATTGGTGGGGGGAGGGGGAAGGGGGCGGCGGGTCAGTGGGCCCTTCCAGGCTGCTGCTACTGCAGCCCTTCGAGAAGGGGGGGTGGTGACGCCCACGCCTTTCTCTGCCTGTAGGATGGTAGCCTGAACTGTAATAGAAGGGTTAACTTTGTTCATAAAATCTTATGTGTATGAGGGAGTCAGAAACTTTTTGTTGTAATTAAACAAGAGGAGTTTCACAGACAGCTTGCTAATCAAGCAAGTGTCAATACACAACTGATAAGAACTGCACCTTTTCATCTCTGACAAATACCAGACTACCACTTACCCAGCCACCGAACTCAAGCAACAAACAAATTTACATCCGAAAAGCCAATGCCAGACACCACTTAACATGTACTTAAGAACCACCAATGTGTATAAAAAGAGACACTGACTTCATTTCGGTGTGTGCCTCGGCAGGGCACCCAGGCCACCCAGCGCTGTTTTGCTTTATTATCGCTTGCTTAATAAATTTATCAATGTTTAATTGGAATTGAGTTGTCTAAATTTTTATACTAACTTATAACAATTTTGGTGCGTTGGCTGGGAATCCAATTTGTTTTGGTGTGAACTCCTGCAGAAAAGGGAGGCGCCCTGTCTCTGGATAGCCCTGCTCTAAAAGTTGTTCTCACCAAACCCTGGATCAATGAACCTAGTAAAATTTCGATAATAAAGCAAAAGAAATCTGCAGACCCCTTAAATTTTGTGCACGAAGACCAAACGAGGACCCCAGGGAGGGGTAAGTATAAAATTTTCTTTTTTGGTGAGCCGTTTGGTTGGGGGGTAATCCTAAGGTGTGCCTGTGTGAGAGGTCTCCATACAAGACCACGCGAGTGTGGACTCTCCTGTAGTGCAGCTCTCATATCCCGCAAGGGAATGAGTCATGACCGTCACGACCGAGAGAAAGCGAGTGTGTGTACGTTTCAAGGCACCTTAGAAGATGGGACAGAAGGAAAGCAAGCCTTCTGATCCCATGGGGAAGGGAAAACAGAATAATTTACCCGATATTTCCCCACAAAACCCATTAGGATTAAGGATAAAACATTAAAATAATTACCCTAGGAGGAAAAGTGAATCTAAGAAAAAAAATTATACATTATTATATCGAAGTTTGGGGAGAGAAGTCACTCTCTCATGGCTAGGCTTCGCGAACGAAGATTTGAAAGGGCTCTACCCACGCTTGCTACAAGCGCGCTGATGGCTAAAAAGGCCAATGCGAGATAGGCAAGTCCGGTTGCAGAAGGCACAGCAGAAAGACTCCCCAGGTGATATCAACAAGATGCAATTCTTTCTGCGTTGTCTTTTCTCCTCGAGAGTGATCCTGCGTGTGTTCTCAAAAGCAGCAGCAGCGTTATAGATGGTGTGTCTCCAGGCCTCCCGATTGGAGGCCAGGGTAGACCAATGGTGATGATCAATATGGCCAAGGCTGAGGGATTGTTTCAGGGAGTCCTTGTACCTTCTCTTCGGGGCTCCTCTCTTGCGGCAGCCAGTGGCAAGTTCCCCATAGAGCACGATCTTAGGGAGGCGGTAGTCCTGCATCCTGGAGACGTGCCCTGCCCAGCGCAGCTGTGTTCTCAGCAGCGTGGCCTCAATGCTCATGATTGCTGCCTGTTCAAGGACATACGTGTTGGTCACATAGTCAGTCCAGTGGATGTTTAGAATTGTGCGGAGGCAGCGCTGATGGAAGCGTTCTAAGAGACGCAAGTGGTGCCGGTAAATGACCCATGATTCGGACCCATACAAAAGAGTAGACAGTACAACAGCTCTGTAAACGCTGATCTTTGTACTTTTCTTAAGGTGTTTGTTTTGCCACACTCTTTTATGGAGTTTACCGAAAGCTCTGTATGCCTTTGCTAGCCTGTTGTCTCTTTCTGCATCAATCTTACCGTCTGAGGAGATGATGCTACCCAGGTAACTAAACTGCTGGACTGATTTGAGTTCTGTTTCACCAATGGTGATATGGGGATGATGGGAGACTTCCTGAGGTGCAGGCTGATATAAGACTTCTGTCTTCTTCAAGCTGACTTCCAGTCCAAACAGCTCAGCAGCCTCTGCAAAGCAGGATGTTAGACGCTGCAGAGCTACTTCTGTGTGGGCAACGAGGGCAGCATCATCAGCGTAAAGCAGCTCACGGATAAGATAATTTAAGGTCTTAGTGTGGGCCTTCAGTCGCCTTAGGTTGAACAGGCTCCCGTCCGTACGATATCGAATGTAGACACCGTTTTCTTCATCGAGGTCTGCCGTGGCCCTTTGGAGCATCATGCTGAAGAAGACTGTGAATAAAGTTGGTGCAAGAACGCAGCCTTGCTTCACACCATTGGCTATTGGAAACGGCTCAGAAAGTGCGTCACCATGTCTCACTTGGCCGCGCTGGTCCTCATGAAGCGAGATGATCATTTTGAGGAACTTGGGAGGACATCCTAAACGTTCCAAAATCTGCCACAGACCTTTTCTGCTCACAGTGTCGAAAGCCTTGGTGAGATCAACAAAGGTAACATAGAGTCCTTTGTTCTGTTCCCTGCACTTCTCTTGCAGTTGTCTGAGAACAAATACCACGTCTGTGGTACCTCTGTTGGCTCGGAAACCACACTGGCTTTCAGGTAGAAGATCTTCTGCTATGGTGGGTATTAATCTGTTCAACAGAATTCTTGCAAGGATTTTACCAGCAATGGAGAGCAGAGTAATACCTCGGTAATTTGAGCAGTCTGATTTATCTCCTTTCCTCTTGTACAAGGTGACGATGACAGTGTCACGAAGGTCGTGGCCCTGCATGCGTGGGAAAGGCTGCAGCACCGATCTGTGCAGTCGACCTCCTGGAGAAGCCGTCGGGAGCTGTGCTTCGACGTCGGAACGGCGGAGCGGTTGGCAGATGGCCGGCGGCCATGTAGTCACTCTCTAATCCCCATATTATATAACCTATATTCGGATCTTCCGAGGATTGGGTATATCAACAAGCCCAAAAACCCCAAATGAAAATCCCTTATGATCCCCCCTCTATGCCCCTCATTACCCCCCCCTTTCCACAAACCCCTCTTCAGTCTCCTTCAGTCCCTATTCCCGCAGAACCGTGTAATCCCCCATTACCCCCCCCACCCGCTGAATCCCTCATTAACCCTCCCCTTTCACAAACCTCTCTTCACATTGCTTCAGCCGTTGTTTCTACAGCACTGCTAAATCCCCTATTACACACCCTTCCCCCCCCATCCCCTCTGCGGATCTCACTGCCTTATCAGATCAGAGGTGTGAAAATCCTGAAAGCACTAAAACTCGTAAAAGGAGATAAACAACCCCAAGAGAAGTCAAAACTTTATTATTAAAAAACCTCCTGAGAATAACAGAACAGTTAAACCAAATTTTAAAACCTGTTATCTATACCTGGGAGAAAATACAATCTAACGACCCTCCCAGTGGAAACTGTAACTCAGCCCTAAATTAGCAACACGTAACTAATTATTATACTTCATTAATCTGGAGACTTTAAAATAACTAACCCCCATGAACAAAATATCATAAAAACATTAAAAAAATAAAAAAAAAAACATGAAACACCCAGACCATGTTTAAAAAAAAAAAAATTAAAATTAACATCACTGTGTTAAAAACTGAAAAAAGAAAAGAAAAGGGGGAGAGAGAGAGAGAGCGAGAGAGAGAGCTGGAGAAACAGTGTCTACTGTGATGGAGGGAGAAGTCTGCAGCTTTGGTTTTGATGGTTTGAGAAGAGGGAAGTTACTTTTGTAGTCTTTAAAAAGAAAGGTAAGAACAATGTTGAAATCGATGGAGAAAGAAAGGAAAGAATTGCATGTAGTAGATTGAGAAGAGAAAGTCAGAGAGGAGAATAAGTACTTCCCCACTCCAGACAAACTGGGGAAAGAAGATGGGATTTCAAATTAATTGATTAGTTAATACTTTTATTAAAAATCTAAATTGAAATTAGAAACTCTGATATAATAAGTCTGTGATTATATTTGCCACTGTTACATAAGAAAATGTTGTATAATTTTGCCATTAAAAATTTCATTTTTAAAGAACATGCAATAGAGCCATTGTTAATATCATGGGCTATTGTAATCATAATTTGTATAAATGTATTAAATGGTAAAATAATGTTACTTTCATTACATGTGTCTGTGCCTTTAAATATTCTCACAGACCTAGAGTGGTACCAATTATTTGTTATCTTGAAATATGTACAGGAAATAACTTTTGTGTGTATTCTGTACTGAAGGCCATACTTTTAACAAAAACTTCAGTATTCATATCGCCTTTCCTTCTTCTCCCTTCCACCTGGGGAGAGGACTTTGTGTACATCATGTATGTGAACTGAGTGCCCATTGATTGCATCAAGCCTAATCTACCCTAATTTCACTAGGAAAATGTTTCTTCTTCTCACTAGCCCTGTAGAATAACTTCCAAACTGTTTATTACTAGTCTATTTATATTACCCTGTATGAGACGTAAACATATCTTAAAAAAAAAAAAAATTGGAGTTTGTATACTGAATCATATGGTTTTATTTTTGTTTCTTTTCCATAAACTTAATTACCGTATTTCTTTTGGGGGTTCCTAGCCTGGAGGGAACTCTGGGGGGTGGCTACCTGGCAGGGCAGATGCAGCTGCCCTGAATAAAGTTTCATTTTTATACATTGCAAGAAGAAGAAAGAAAGAAATATTTTCTTTTTCCTTCCTAAACACAACCTTAAAGTAAAAAGTGATTTTAGCATTTATTCTATACTGAAACCCATATTGTTAAAATGAAAAGAGACAATGTAACAGCCCCAGTAAACAGAATTATATTTATGACCTAAAGCCTGCTGCTGACTGTCAGCAGATCACTGTAGTGACTGAGACAAATTATATTAATTCCTGTATACTAGCATATTCACAGCCTGGGACTATTCGTACTTTCTAAATCCTAATTGAACTCAGTGTAAAAGTCGAGGAAGCTGTGACAGAATTGGAAAGAAAGCAAAGGGGGACCTTAGCCCAAACAGCACCCTTAAATTTCAAGATGCATAGGATAAACCCTGGGAATTGGGAAGGAAACATCTTTAACCCCTTGTTGAGAGAATCCATTCCAGGAACTGCACACAACAGAGACTGCGATCCCTACTGCAAAGCAGAGACGGACACATCCCTCCCGAATGACAGAACCTCTCCCAAGTGACCATTGGACTACGGAGAGAACTACAGACGATCTGAAATTAATCTTGAGAAGGAAAAGACTGGTGAATAAATAATGATTCATTCCAAAATTTCTAAGAAAGTATCCCCCCTGTTGTACAAAAGATTCCAAATACCTCCTCCATATACTTTACAAATAACCCATTATATACCTTAACATCCAAACAGAATTCCTCTCGAATTAGGGGCAATCTTTAAAATAATAGAAATCCATATCCATCTGCCCCACTGTTGTAAAATAAAAACTGATATTCCTGTACTTCATGGAATAACTAGAAGCATACCCTGTTTAAAACATCCCCATTTAAATCATAAAGGATGAATAGTTTGTCAATATATATCTATCAGTCCCAAGGACATGAAAAATGTCTATAAAGTATATACACCTATAAAATTATTGGTGGAAGCACATTATAAAGTGCCACCTAAGGAAAAAAATTTTTTTCTACCCTTTAAAGTAAAAAAAAAAAAAAAGAAACAAACAATAATGATTGAAATACTTTGTCTGTAATACTTCGGGAGTGTGGGTTTGTTTTTTTTTTTTTTTCTTTTCCTCCTTCAAAACATCTTAAACTTAGAGGCCATATAAACCCTGAAGAATACGACTGCTGCCGAGAAGATTACAGAATACCTTGCTGCTCCATGCCACGGAGTTAGGCAAAGGGAGGCAGAGACGTACTAGAGTGGGTCTGTAAGTATATAACAAAGCCTCTCAATAATAATAAATAATGGCCAGTCTTCGCGAGCGAAGATCCGAGGAAAGTCTTTACACTTTCCAGCCTGCGCATTGGATTTTTTAGGTGAGACACAGTGTGCGCGGAACTGAGCCCACCCTTTAATCCTAAGGTTCATCTGCCGGGGCCAAGCGAGCTTGGACAGTGGCAGTGAGGTCCTTAGGACGTAGGTGGGTTGCCTTTAAGGGCTAACGAGTCCCACCTGCCCGGGAGTGGCCCTGACCGGGAATCGAACCTGGGTCTCGGCGGTGATAGCGCCGCGCCTTTACCACTAGACCACCAGGGGCTCCAAAGCCTCTCAATAAACTGAACTAAAACCAACACCCCGTAAAATAAAAAGGACAAAGCCAAACAACAAAAAAATTGACCCTTAGTTATGCTTCCTCAAGGTCTCCACCAATAATTTAAAAGTAAGCATTTCAAAAACAAACACAAAAAATAACTAATAATCATCAACCCTTTAAATACTAATCTATATTTAACTATGTATCTTGTTAATTACTTTGTTGTTAATTATGTTAATTACTCTGTTGTCAGCCTCTTATTTTATTAATTTTAAAACTAACATTTAAACCATGTATTTTTAATACAATTATTACCATTATTTAAAAAAAAAAAAAATGAAGGATTGTAATAGAAGGGTTAACTTTGTTCATAAAATCTTATGTGTATGAGGGAGTCAGAAACTTTTTGTTGTAATTAAACAAGAGGAGTTTCACAGACAGCTTGCTAATCAAGCAAGTGTCAATACACAACTGATAAGAACTGCACCTTTTCATCTCTGACAAATACCAGACTACCACTTACCCAGCCACCGAACTCAAGCAACAAACGAATTTACATCCGAAAAGCCAATGCCAGACACCACTTAACATGTACTTAACAACCAGGAACGTGTATAAAAAGAGACACTGACTTCATTTCGGTGTGTGCCTCGGCAGGGCACTTGCTCTCCAGGCCACCCAGCGCTGTTTTGCTTTATTATCGCTTGCTTAATAAATTTATCAATGTTTAATTGGAATTGAGTTGTCTAAATTTTTATACTAACTTATAACATGAACGAGCTCTGCCTGTGCCGGTTTCAGTGTATGCAGGCTCAGAAACTGCTGTATTACAATTTTTTACAGAGACAGTAATCAGACATTGGAATGGGCTGCCCAGGGAGGTGGTGGATTCACTGTCCCTGGAGGTTTTGAAGATGAGACTGGATGTGGCACTTAGTGTCATGGTCTAGTAACCACAGTGGTGTTGGATCAAGGGTTGGACTTGGTGATCCCAACCTGGTTGATTCTATGATTCTAAGGTTGTCCCTCCTGGAGCTGTTCCTCAGCAGGCTGGGGGGCAGCCCCACCCCCACCCTCCGGGCTCAGGTTACTTTGACACTGAGAGGTGCCGTTTTGTTTGTGTTGACAATGTCAATTGCTCCAATTAAGGACTTGGTCTTGGGAAATAATGTCCTACCAGAATGGAGTTTGCAGGTTGCTTTGTAGCTATTTGGTGTGAATTACTAACACGGTATCTCCTTGTGCTACCAATGTTTGATAAGCTCGTGATTGTACCAGTGTCACATTCCGGGGGAATTGGGGGGGGGCAGGGGGCACAGTTGTTCCAGAGGGTAGAAGTAGATAAAGGCACCTTGACTGCTTCTACGGACTCTATTTGGCCTGTTCATAACTCAAATAGTACTTGGGGGACAGTTGTTAAACATGACCATTTGGACACAGTCCACCATCCACTTGCAACTATGGTTACGGGGAGGCTCAGGAAGAATGTACATCCCTGGGAGGTAGTGGTACATCCTGCCGAATCGCTGCAGCCTACTTTCCCCCCATGCAAGATAGGAATTGAGTATTTAATCCAGAGAGGATGCAGGGCCCTAATGATTTATACATCTTCCTGGGGTGCTAGAGAAACTTCGTTCCACTCCTAGCAGTGTTACTGAGTTCCCTAAAAGGCTTGACTAGGATGAGATCTGTTTGGCAGTGGGCCAAGCAACAACAAGAATCTTTGGATGCTTGCAAGAATACTCTGAGTATGCCCTGTTGCCGTTATGTCGTGAAAGTCAATAAAAACACACAAGAAGGCTGATTCAGGGTAACATAAGAAAGGTCTCTCTATTATTCTCAGTTCCTTTTTATATCATTTTCTAAAAGCAGCAAGCAAGCAGAAAGCAAGTAGCAACATTTTAATTGGCTATTCATTATTATTGATACACTTGGCAGTAATCGTGAGATACTTGGAGATGTTCAAGGTTAAGGCTGCAGTTCTCACACCCTGAACTTACGGACTTACAGTCTGTCTTTGTTCTCTAATTAGGTTGTGTATAAAACTTACTTATCTTCAAGGATACACTCGAAAGTTTGCCAAGTCAATCTCTTCTTCCAGGGAGCTAACAGACCCACTGTTAACCCCTACAATGCCCAGTTATACTTAGTTGCATTTGAGGACATTATGTAGACCTTGGAGGAAAATGAAAAGGGGTTAATAGGTTTGCTACCTGGCAGGTACCTACATTGGCCCCTCTGCCCCCATCAAGGGGGTGGTGATACATGGTCACAAGTCAGGGGTATATTGTTGGGACTGCTTCTGCTGCATTCTCTGCTAATATCAGCTTCTTCAGTTCCTGCATTCAGGTGTCTTCCACAACCCCCAAAGCCTTCTCCAAGAGGGAAAGCATTGGACCTGTGCTTTGAGTTTCAGGCTTGTACTCCCACTGACATCCAGCTGAGCAAGAGCGGTTTGTACATCACTAGTCTGGGTGGGCAATTCCCCATCCCAAGCTATCAGGTTTAGATATATCCTTGTAGAATTATCTTGTAAATACTTGTATGTAATAATTCCTTTTTATTTTATTTCTGTTCTCCACACAGTAGATATAGAGCACCTGAGGTGCGTTTGCACCCAAGAACTTTCCCAGTCCAGTTACCACTATGTTGCTTTCTGTCTCACTACTATGCGTACTGTTCTGAGTCTGATGGTTTGTACTGCTTCCACATAACTGCCGATCCAACTGCATTGAGAGGGATTTTGACATCAGTAGAACTCCATATGACGACTAAGGCACCTTGTCAGTGATACCTTGCTAGCTGAATGGTTTAACATCACAACAGAAGGACTGGGACATTTGTCTCATAGTATTACATGTTAATCCCTTTCCTATATGTTTTGCCATGTGCCTTTGCACACTGTTACATTCTATATTTCTGGACTCTGTGGGAAAGCCTTCCTTAAGTGAGGAGGTGGAATGTAAGGGTAGAAAAACCTTCCAGAAGATTTATTATGAGGAGATGAGAGTTTATGTCACTTAAGAAAGCTTTCCTGCCTGGAAAGAGGCATCTTTCCCAGAGATAGTTTTAGATGTTTTCTCCTCCTGCATTCCACAGAAGCTGACTCCCTGGTACGAGAGAAGTTCTTGCATACATGTTTGAAGGCCCCTGCATTGGGGCATCTGGGGGACAACAAAAGCCCTGAGAAGAACAGGGGACCTGTCTTTCCTAGGTCTGATGCATTTTGTGTCAAAATGTTGTGTGTTTGGTTTTCGGAAATAAATTCTCCTAATTCCTTCTGCTGCCTGGTATTTTGGGGGTACCAGCAGGTAATCTTCCCTTGCACATGGTAAAATTTGGTACTGTTTCTTGACTCCTGTGGCTTTGATTAGTGATACTCTAAATTTATTTTCTTGAAGAATTTCTGTTACAAGCTCATAAACATACAGAAAATTCCATAAAACTCTTGTCAAACTTGCTGCTCCCAATTTCTTTTCCCTGGGCATGTATAGCTATCAGATAAATAGTACTTATTCCAATCACATTTGTTATATTGAATTCAGTTGTCTCTACTCTACTTTAAAAGGTGTCAGTAGTTTTCTGGTCCTATTTTATTTTTGTACATCTTGCCTGACTGGTTGTTTGTGGGAACAAGGTGAGTCAGTCTGCACCTGCATTTAGTTAATTGGAATCAAAAGGGAGGACCAACCTTGGCTAAGTGTTTTAACAGAGAGAATGTTGTGTTTCTCAAAGTGGAAAACCACTTAATGGTCTGCATGATAGCGTGTGTTTTTTCTCATTGCTGAACACAACCACCACTTGATGCGAGTGTGAATATGTGGGATCAAAACACTGGTTTAGGACTATCCTGGGAATTCTGGTTAACTAAAAGACAACACCAGGTGCTCTTTATGAGAGAATATGAATAAAAGGGGAACGTCGAAAAAGATGGGCAGAGAAATCCTAAAATTGAACTCTCTGTGTGTATGCAGCCTCATCTTTTCAACGCCCATAGTTGTTGATACAAAAGAATATTATGATAATACTGCAGTACATGTTTAGAGCCAGGGAAGGTTATGGAACAGATTGAGTGCAATCACATGGCACATGCAGGACAACCAGGGGATCAGGCCCAGTCAGCATGGGTGTCGTGGTTTTGCCCACCAGCCCATCCCTGGGGCTGAGGATGGTTTTGTCCAGGTGATTTCCGGACAAAAAACCAATCAAAAAGTTCAGTGACGCCTTTGCTAATTACATCTTTAAGAAAACGGAAGAGAAGGTTGGTTGCGCAGTTGAAATTAGGAACAGTAGCCATGTAGAAGGGTAGCAGGCCCGAGGAGGGCCAAGGTCCCCTCCTCCCCCGGCTTGGGCCGGGGGGGGGGCAGGTGCAGCACTGAAGCCTCCCTTCTCTCTTGTGAGAGAGTGAAGAAAAAAAAAGTTTAAAAGACGAACTGCTTAGATGAGAAACCGCTGCAGAAGAATTCCAACCATGAGATAACAGAATTTTCAAGGTCAAAGCTGCAGTCGCAGGAGAGAGAAGAAAAGTTCGAAGGGGGGAAAGCTGCTTTTTTCTCCTTTTCGCTCTCCCTCCCTTCAGTAGAGTAAAGACTGAAAAATAAAACCCTGCCACCTGTAGAAAATTTGTTGGGGTGAAGAGACCCCCCATGCGGCTCACAGAGGAGCTTGTGGATGCACCAGAGATTTGTGACTTTAACAGAGAAAGCCTTATGCTGGAGCAGGAGCGGCTCAGATGAGGCAGAGTCCTGTTAAAGACTTTGTGACCCTCGAAGGGATCGATGCTTATGCTGAAGCGAGACGACTCAGATAAGCTTGGGATCTCAGTGAGAGATCCATGCTGCTGCTGTTGAAGATTTATGACCCTGACGGGAATGAGGACCTACGCTGGAACAGAAACGGTTCGGGTAGGGATGTTGAGATCCATGTGTGGGATCCATGCTGCTGGTGCTGGAGATCTGTGATCCTGAGAGAACCTACGCTGGAGCAGAAAACGGCTCAGGTAGGGATGTTGAAAATTTATGACCCTGAGGGGAATGAGAGAACCTACGTTGGAGCAGAAAACGGTTCAGGTGGGATATTGAGATCTAAATAAGAGATCCAGACTAGACCCCTGCCGAGAAGTCAATCAAGGACTGTTCTCCCATGGGGAGGGACCTCCATAGGGAAACAGGGGTGAACTCTTAAATCATTATCCCCTGTAACCCTGTGGAAGAAGATCCATAGTAAGCAAGTGTCCCCTTGCAAGCCTATGGAAGGAGACCCTTCAGGACCTGGGTAACCCCCAGCCTTCGGTTTTAGCCCAGGAGAGGGGTAAGCCCAGCCCTGGAGGCCAACACAAAGAGAGAGATAAAGAAATTCCAGCTGCGACGAAAGTGCTGCAGAGTTACTGGAGAGAGAGAGAGAGAGCTGGAATTCCGAGAACAGAAAAGGACTGCTTCTCCTCCTTGGACTAATATAAAGGGAGGTGGGGGGAGAAGTATCTTTTGTAAATACATAATACCTTTTACTTAAGTAAAATTATTGTAGATATAATTCTTTAGTTTTAGTTTAATGATAATAATAAATACTCATACTGTTTTTTTAATTGTCTCTTTTTGTCTACATAAACCTTCTCTCAACTAATAGTAATTGTATGTGGGGGTATAAAAGTAAATTGAACCAAGACAAAAACACGACAATGGGTTTAGGAAAGGCAAGTACTGCTTGACTAACCTCATCATCTTTTATGACAGGGTGACCTGATTAGTGAATGAGGGAAAGGCTGTGGATGTTTTCTACCTGCACTTCAGTAAAGCCTTAGATACTCTCTCCCACAGCATTCTCCTGAAGAAGCTGGTAGCCCATGGCTTGGCCAGGTGTACTGTTCACTGGGTAAAAAACTGGCTGGATGACCAGGCCCAGAGAGTAGTTGTGAATGGTGTTGCATTCAGTGGGCGACCAGTCACTGGTGGAGTTCACCAGGGCTCACCATTGGACCAGTTGTTTTTAATATCTTTATTGATGATCATGATGAGGGGATCGAGTTCACCCTCAGAAAGTTTGCAGTCAACACCAATTTGGGCAGGAATACTGATCTGCCGGATGGTAGGAAGTCTCTACAGAGGGATCTGGAAAGGATGGATGGATGGGCCAAGGTCAAGTGTATGAGGTTCAACAAGGTTGAGTGTCAGGTCCTGCACTTGGGTCACAACAACCCCATGCAGTGCTACAGACTTGAGGAAGAGTGGCTGGAAAGCAGCCCATCAGAAAAAGACCTGGGTCAAAAGCGGCTGAACATGAGCCAGCAGTGTGCCCAGGTGACTGTGATAGTTTGGACTTGACTCCCTGCCAAATGTCCAAACTCACAGTAGCAACCCCTTCCCCCTCCCTTCTTCCCTTAGGGCAAAGGAAAAAAAAACTATAAAAAATTGAAAAACCAGAAATCAACCTAATTATATAAAAATATATATATTTTTACATATATTACATTTATATACAATTAAGATGCTATGTACACAGCAAAGGGAATCCAAACACCCCCGAAGGGAAAGGGGAAAAAGGGATAAAAAGGGACACAGAACAGATATACACAATCAAATCCAAGAACTAGCAAAATAACTAGCAAAACAAATCTCACCACGTCCCTCAGAAAAATAAGATCAGCAGACACAGTCAGCACTCTCCAACCTCCCACATGGTAGACCAGTGGTTGCTGCAGGCCTCAGCCTCTAGATAAGCGAGACCAATGGAAGGACCCACTGCTCCCGAACCTCACCGGAAGAGAAAAGAGTGAGGTCTCTAATCTCCAACTTATTTATACTCTGGTTTACGTAAAAATTGTATGGAATACTGGGTACATGACCACTTCCTTGTTTTCGAGCTGGTTACCAGGAAGGCCTAGACCAAAACCATCATAGTGGCCAAGAAGGTCAATGGCACCGTGGTATGTATCAGAAATAGTGTGGCCAGCAGGACTAGGGAAGTGATTGTGCTCTTGTACTCGGCACCCGTGAAGCCACACCTCAAGTACTGGGTTCAGTTCTGGGCCTCTCACTACAAGAAGGACATTTAGGTGCTGGAGTGTGTCCAGAGAAGGGCAATGGAGATGGTGAAGGGTCCAGAGCACAGGTCTTATGAGGAGTAGCTGAGGGAACTGGGATTGTTTAGTCTGGAGAAAAGGAAGTAGAGGGGAGATCTTATTACTCTCTACAACTACCTGAAAGGAGGTTATAGCAAGGTGGCAGTCTGCCTCTTCTCCCAGATAATAAGCTATAGGGCAAGATGAAATGGCCTTAAGCTGTGCCAGGGGAGGTTCAGGTTGGATATTAGGAAAAAATTCTTCACTGAAATAGTGTTTAAGCATTGGAATAGACTGATCAGGGAAGTGGTGGAGTCACCATCCGTGGAAGCGTTCACAAAACAAGTAGGCATGGCACTTCATGATATGGTTTAGTGGGCATGGCGATATTTGGTCAAAGGTTGGACTTGAAGATCTTGGAGATCTTTTTCGACCTTAATGATTCTATGATTCTATACATGTGAGACTATTTTGTTTGGGATACTAGAATGTGAAGTGAAACCAACTTCTAACTCATATTATGCTTTTTCTCTGGGTGATAGTACAATGTTGCTGGCATCCAGTAAGGTCTTTGATAAATTTAAACCAGTTATTGGAGTAAATACTGATCCTGAAAGGTAAAAGCACATTTGGGAAAGCAATACTTTAATATGAGGCACAATGTGCATCTGTTTTCATGATCTATGTGGTATGCCTGTGGCATTTGGTAGCATAAATGTCTATTTTAGTGGATTGTAGATATTGTGCGAGTCTGTTGTTTTATTAGACAAGTTTACATAATGAGTTATCCCATCTCATCTGAAAGGACATTAAGTAATATTGTATACGCATGACTGTGTTAAACCGTCACAGCTGTTCTCTCACAGCAGTGTAATGGCACTTGGAGCTCATTAACCTGTATTACTAACCAGAAGCTTAATGTTAGAGGTGGCAGTATAGAACAATGATAGGAAAAGGAAAACAAAACAACTAACAGTGTTGTGCTTGAACATTCAGAAACTTTGGGTTTTTTATGAAGAAGGTGAATCCTATTGGAAATCTGATAGGGCCTCAAATTAAGTTTGTTTTGGTTTCTTCATGTAAACTATGTGTAGTGGTGTATTGGGTTTGCATGGCCAGGTTTCGGTAGTGGGAGGGCTACAGGCATGGTTTCTGTGAGAAGCCGTTAGAAGCTTCCCTCTTGTCCAGCAGAGTCAATGCCAGGTGGCTCCAAGACGAACATGCCGCTGACCAAGTGTCATAGGTTTTCTTGTTTTAAAGAAAAAAAAGGAGGGGAACCCTGCTTGGATTTTTTTTTTACCACTGTGAAAGAAATGTGAGAGGAGGGGGGCTGCTGGAGAGGCTGCTGGGTGGACTGTGGGGGAAGGTAAGCATTTGCTTTGGGATTTTTCCTTCCTCTGGGGAGGGAACTTAACTTCTTTGCCGGACTCAGGGAGGGTGTGTGTGAGGAGAGAGAGCTCCATGGGTCATCTTGCTTTTCGGCAAGTCACCTGGCTGCTTTTGGCCCCAACTCATCTCCATTCCCTCATGCCCTGTCCTGCCTACTGCCTGGACCTGCCTCAGATTTCATCAGTGTAGTGGTTTTAAGTCTAGGCCTTCCTTGGTGACCAGGTTGTAACCAAGGAACCAAGGTCATGTTCCCAGTATTCCATATGATTTTTACGTAAGCAAGAGTATAAATAAGAAGAGAGAGGAAGCTCTCTCTCTCTTTCTTCCGGTGGACCGAAGGTAGCTTTGCTGTCGCTCTGCCGGGGTGAGGGAGTGAGGCCTAGAGCACCTACTCGGCCTTGAGAGGCAGATAGTGCCAGCGGTTGTGTGGTGCAGTTCGCTGTTTCTCTCGAGAGAAGTATTTGCTTTGTATCCCTTTTTATCCCTTTTTCCCTTTCCCCTTTCCCTTCCCTTTTCCCTTTTGGGGGGTTCCCTGTGGGTGAAATAGTATATATAATTCTCTCTATATATATAAATGTTTCACTTGAATTCAATTTAGTTTAGATTCTTTTGATTTCTTTTTCGTGATCTTTTCGGTCAGCTGGGAGAGGGAGGGGGAAGGGTTTGGTTGGGAGCCAAGTCCAACCTAGGACAATCAGAGAGGCTGGTGCCAATCTGCAGAGGAGTTTCTGAAGGGAAAAAACTCATCTTTTTTCCCCTCCTCCTCCCCCTCTTTCCGTACTGGTGGAAGCTTGCATCCATTTTCAAGGGAAGGGAAGTTCCAGCCAGAGTTTTTTGATAGCAGAGCAACTGCAGCCTTTGCTCCACCAGAGATCCAACAGCACCCCCTGCTGGTTGTGGTTAGAACTGCGCAGAAAGGCAAAAAGTACTTAACTGGTTTTGGTGGGAATTTGAGTGTAGGATTGTTGTTTGGTTTTCTTTTGTTGTGTTTACCTATACACATATATTCTTTATTAAAGAGCTGTTATTTTTTTCTTTCTCCACATTTCCTCGACTGGAGCCTCTTAATTTCAGAGTTACAATTGCTTAGAGGGAGGAGCTTGGTTTTCCTCATATCTCACCCTCCTTAGCAAACACTTCTGTCTTGGTAAACTGAGACACCAAGGCTGGGCCAATCAGAAATCGTGGTAATGCCTCTGTGATAACATATTAAAGAAGGAAAAAAAAAGTTACTGGCAGATGTAATTGCAGCCAGAGAAGACCAGAGTGAGAATATGTGAGAGGAACAACTCTGACGACACCAAGGTCAATGGAAAAGGAGGGGGAGGAGGTGCTCCAGATGCTGGAGCAGAGATTCCCTTACAGCCCACGGTAAAGACCATGGTGATGTCAGGCTGTGCACCTGCAGACCATGGAGGCCAAAGGGGGTGCAGAGATTCACCTGCAGCCCATGGAGGAGACTCACTCCAGAGAAGGTGGATGCCCGAGAGAGGGCTGTGAACACGTAGGATGTGGGCATGACTTTCTCAGGCTCCGTGCTGTTCGCAGCACTGCTAGATTTTTCTTTGTAAGTTTTAGTGTCCTTACCTCCAAAATAAACCTTTTTGAATTCTTTCCACTGCCTTGGCATTTTTGGGGGATACCTGCGTATATCTTACTTTACACATGGGGTGAGCACTTGTGTGAATCGTTTGACTACCTTGTACACTCTGTTAATAATATTGTTGCTGTTACTGTTCATTTTCTTATTTCCTTTGCTATTTCTAGTAAATTGTTCTTATCTCAACCTGTGATCTTTACCTTTTGTGCCTCCAATTCTCTCCAGCCCACCACAGGGAGAGGGGGGAGTGAGCAAGCAGCATGTGATTTGGAGTGTTTCAGTAGGAACACTAAATTGGGGAATACCATTGCTAAACCATGACACACTCCTATCTTGGTATAATTGTTTTATCATAAAATAAAAGTTTTTGAAAAAACTAAATATTTTCAAAACCTAAAAATGAAGTGTTACACATACTTTAAAAAACATATTATTAATAAAAGGAAATAATTCTGTCAAGGATAGACTTGCTCTTTCATCAACTGCCCCAATGCATATCTCAGCCTAACTGTGCTCATGTTTTTCAATTTGCCCAGGGAATAAGACATATCTTAGTAGAATAGGTTTAACATAATCATGTCTAACAGATTACTATCCTTGCAGAGAAGAATGAATAATGAATTAAATTGAAGACTTTTGAAATCATAGCACTGATTTTTCATTAAAAACTAAATTATAATATCTGTCTTCATATTTAAACAGTGAACTGGCTCTGATAAGTTAACAGGTATATTCACATTTGTCTTTATTCACTATTGGTTTACAATGCTATTTGTGAAGGCATTCCAATGAAAATAATTGCAAAATCAATTACGACTCAAAACATTTTAATTCCTGCTGAACCTGGCTTTACCTTTGTTTATTTGTAGCAATTGTTGCTGTATTGTCTAGACTTTAATTGAGTTGTAAACTTTCTTAACAGATGACTATGTAGCAGGAAATTATGCAACCATTTCAGTAATGGAGAGAAAACTCTTAAGATACCTAAAGAAAAAGTTTAT
Source organism: Myiozetetes cayanensis (assembly GCF_022539395.1). Classification (NCBI taxonomy): domain Eukaryota; kingdom Metazoa; phylum Chordata; class Aves; order Passeriformes; family Tyrannidae; genus Myiozetetes; species Myiozetetes cayanensis. The sequence continues at coordinate 58,484 of NW_026086705.1, read as the reverse complement.
CCTCTCTTTCCTTCATGGCAAAAGTTTTAATGTTCAGTTCATAGTTCTATGGGGGTTTAATTTATGGGGCAAGTATGGGAAGAACGTCAAGGAGTCTTTGATTATTTTGTTTCTGCTGATAGTTTGTATTTGTTCCCTTTGGTAACTAATTGGTTTGTACTTAAAAGGAATTAATATCAAGCAAGATTATGTAGAAGAGGAAATGTGTTTTGTTTTCCTAGAATTCATGACTCAGAACACTGAATGCATTTGTAGGTGAAGAACTCATTCTGACAGTGTTCTCATTTGAATTATCTGTCATTTTATTAGTCAAATAGGAAATGGAATAATGTGATCTTGCACTGTTTAAGGTTACAGAAGTGTTTGATGTACTTGAGACAGTGTAAAATCTTCAAATTAATGAAAAGCCTAAAGGACAATATACTTTTAGAACTCATAATATGACCTACTTTCTCCCTTGCTTTAAAGCTACTATTCCTGTAATTTCAGGGAATTATTTCAATGGCACCCTCTTTTAAGCATTGTATTTGAACTTTTAAAAGGTGATGATCTAATCCTTTTGAATCATCAGCCTTCAAGTACCTAAAAGGGGCCTAAAAGAAAGCTGGAGAGGGACTTTTTACAAGGGCATGTAGCTTAAATTGTCAGCTTTAAACGGACAGAGGGCAGGTTTAGATTACATATTAGGAAGAAATTCTTCCCCGTGAGGGTGGTGAGGCCCTGGAACAGGTTGCCCAGAGAAGTTGTGGATGCCCCGTCCCTGGAAGTGTTCAAGGCCAGGTTGTATGGGGCTTGAAAAAACCTGGTCTAGTGGAAGGTGTTCCTGCCTATGGCAGAGGAGTTGGAACTAAATCTTTAAGGACCCTTCCAACTCAAACCATTCTATGATTCCATGATTCTTTGACCATGTATGTTGTGGGATTTGATAAAACATAGGGTAATTTTGAACACAAAATTATTTCATCATAGACTGAAATCAGGAATAATCCAAGGACCTTTTGAAATCAGTTTTAGTTTTGCCTGTCTATTCAATAGATAAAACTTTACCCATTATTTATGTAGCCGGGAGGATGCTGAAACTGAAACCAGTACATCATTGAAAGCTCAAAAAACCAATATTTATTATAAAGAAGTGGCCAACAAAACGAGAAACCAAGAGACAGGAAAGAGTAGGGAAATAAGCCCTCAGTAAAACCCCACATTCACGCAGGTGTTACTTACAAGGTTGCCTTACCGACTCCAGAATGACTAGAATTCCCTATAGCAGAAACTGCATCCTCGGAGTGTTGGCAGGCTCACAAGATAGTGGGCATCCCTGCAAAAGGCAACATTGTCCTCCATGGGAAGCTTGAGTCCACTCCTAGCACAAGCTATCTGCTTTTTATGCAATTAGCAGGTGACATTTATCTGGGCAGGTGTGGCCAGCACCGCCCAACTAGAGGCCTTTGGTCCCTCCCCCTGTTAAGTAAGTGGTACCTCTTCTGTGCACGTATGTGTGCATTGGAATTTCCCCACACCTGCGTGTTACACCTGGGGGGGGGTCTTCCCTAAATGAGTCTGGGAGCTTACTTCGTCACCCTCCTCTTCATTTTCTCCTTCAAATGTCCTTGGAGGGACGTCAGCCAATAGCCAGTCACCAATTAATTTCAGTTTATACAAGATGCTTTCTTCAAGGATGAAGTTCTCATTTATCAGTGCTTGTTTTCTCATAACTTGGAAGGAAAAGAACAGACTGTTGCAGGTGGCTGGGTCAAACACAGACCAAAAGTAGCAGTGTCTAATTAGCACAAACACAATTTACTAGTGATATGTTAGGGTGTGGAGAGGGAAGGTAGGAAAGATTTATTTATTTTATTCCTTATAAGTGTAAACACCTGCAATGTATCACCTGTATACTTAAGTATATCATCCTGTTGTAACTTTTTCACTGAAATTTCTGGAATTGTCTAGTTTAGTCCTTCCAAATAAATGAGAAACCTGAAGTTTTAAAGTAATTTTTGAAAATAAGCTCACCTGATATTAATAGTCCTATGAATGATATTTAAGCAAATAAATATATATCAACAGTTATTGTAAAATGTGCTGTATATTTATACTTTAGTGAAGGACCAGTAGTTCTGAAATTAAAAAATAAAGCAGCTTGCATCAATATAGATTCAGTGTTTTAACAGAGGCAGTTTGCAAACTTATCAAGATAGCAAATTTATTCTTGCTACACATTTATAAATTGAAGTACAGAGAAAATCTGACTGTTGCACTCTAAAACAAACAAATGCATGGATGTAATTCAGTTTCCTAAAATACAGTTTTGACTAGAGCAACAAAGCAAGTTTCTTTATAGTTTTACAATTAAAGTAGCTGCTAAGGCATCCTAAACTCCTGGGTAGGGTCTGCTTCAGTTCTATTGTTTTAATGAGATGCTGCTTTTTGATAGAACATATAAGTAAAAACAACAGCAATGTGATCAGCATTTTTAATTTCCTCACTTGCAGTAGAAAGGTAAATTTAGGATTAATATTTCCTTTCACTGTGTTCCTTTCTAGCTCAATTAACTCTCTTGCATAGATGTTATTTATTTACATGATCCATATCAGATCTCACTCAATACCTAGATAATGTGCTGAAAGGATAAATATATGCTTTAGTGAAGGATATGAACCTTCCATCATAAGTAAAATCACAGAGATCCTAGTAAGCTGCTTGGTTGCACTATTCCTGACAAAGATTTTCTATTTGAGTTGCCTCTCTAATCTGTTCATACAACTGCATATTTTTTTAACAGTTGCTGCCTTGTATTTTCTTAGAATTTGACCTGACACAGGCCATATCCTTCTGCTTGGGCCAAGACAAACTCAGTTGTTATGTTGTAGTTGATTCCTCTAATCCTACTTTTTGTTAAATAAGAACATATGAAGTGAAGCGATTGACCTTGGCAATATGTGTTGCTTTCCAAAGGAACATTTTAGTTTGTTTCTGTTGGTTTCTTGTTACAAATTTAGAGGTTTTAGATATGCAAGTTTTGCTAAGAGCTGAGAGCAGATTTCAGAGCAACCACTAACAAATCTTAAAATCTTGCTGCCTTTTTAAGCACATTTCCTGACCTAATGAGTCTATAGAATATAAGACTTATTGTGAAAAGGGGTGATCAAAATATAAAGTGATTAAAAAAGACTGTAGCCTTAGTTGCTTACTAGAGCTAATTTTTAGATAGAATTAGGATAGGGCCTTGCTTGCTTATGCTAACTTACAGACAAGATATAGTTAAATTTATAATGAGAACTCTAGCAGGAACAGAAAACCTTGGAGTTTCAATAAGGGGCTTTGAGGCTTAAGAGGAGGAACCTTGAAGGCTGACAGAGAGGGGCTCCTAGAGATGATACCAGTTTTGAGTTAACTGGACAGTGCCAACTCAGCAGTTCTTAGCAGAGGTAAAGAGTTCAAGCTGAGGAAGACTTCTTACTTCATCCAAAAGACCCCCAAAGACCCACGAAAGAAGACCCCAAGGGGCATTCCAAGGTGGAGTTATAGGAGTGGTGTATGTTAATGATTTCCCCTCCTACTTTTCAGGAATTTGCTGACACAGCTAATGAATATGTAACACAACTAATGTATATGTAATACATTTAATGCATATGTAACATTATACTGCATAAAAGAAGCTGAACAAAGGCAATGGGTGTGCGTGATTGGTGGAAATATCCCCCATGCACCTGGTGCTGTGAATAAACATACCTACTTCAATAATCTTTGAGAGTTTTGGGGTTTGTTTCCACAAGTCAATTTTGGCACACCCAGATGGGACCCTCTCTACTTGCCTGTAGAGCCAGCTGAAGGAGGGACACCTTTGGCCCGCCCCAGGTACTTTCCTCGGAAGGACTCCCTCTCTCACCTGTCCACTGCAGCAGCAGACAAGGACCATCAGCAGACCAGGTATATTATAGGGAAAACGGGGAGCCTATAAGTCGTAGAGACATCCTACGCGAGGCACAGAGCAAGGTGCTCTCCCCCTGGGTTTGTGGGTTTGAGTCTCACCAAGATACCTTGAAAGCTTGTGGGTTCGAGTCCCACCAATATACCGAAGGTTGTGCATTTGAGTCCCACCAATATATGTTCAAAGGGAGTGGGTTCAAGTCCCACCAATATACCTTGTAAGGGTGACTATTTTTGGTTGGTGGAATAGGAGTACTCGTTGTTATAATCTTTGGAGTTTTATGTTGTAAGTGCACGGTACTTTGTATATGCTAACCTATTATTTGTGTGACTGAGGGTTAACCCAGAGAGTGTGGTGTGTGTGTGAGACGCAGTCTGACTGCAAAGCGAGTGTGGAGTCCCGATCTGCATTTCCGTGTTCACCAAGAAGGAACTGACCAGAGACAGACGAAGCAATTAATCATTCCCTCCGACGAGCAGAGGCAACAGCAAGGGAAAAAAAACCCAAAACCAAAACCAAAAAACTGTTCCTGGCCACTTTTTCCCCCCTCTCCCAGGCGGGGGAGGAAACTGAAGCAGTGGCATCTGCAGTAGCAGGAAGAAAGAAAGTCTATAACTTTGGTTTTGGTAACTTTAAAAAAGGGAAATTATTTATATAGTGTGTTTTGTGCTTTAAACCAACAAACACCAAGTCCTAAGTGTATGTGTGCAATTAGATGCCCTCGCACACATTTATAGTTGGATTTAGAGAAGAAAGTTAGGAATGGAATTGAAATTGATGAGGAGAGGGAAGGAGGTTGGAGCTTCGAATTGATTGATTGGTTTGTGCCTGTGTGGGATCTGGGTTGTGTTGGAAACCCTGCTGTGGTGGTTCTGTGGTTATGTCTGTTGGTGTGGCATGGGGAAGTGTTGTGTGGTTTTGCTGTTGGGAACTTGATTTTTGGAGGGGGTGCAACAGACCCATTGTCGGCACGAAGTTAGTATCATAAGCTATTAGAATTTCAGTTAGCGCGGTGGTCATGTGTGAGCCAGTGTCACAATTGGAGGGTGCCACTCGGGTGGGGAGAATGAGATGTACACCACTTTGATCCTGAGGACACCCTGGGGGTGCGTGGCCTGCCTGCGCCCCACCCCGTGTGCTGTGCTGCATCTCCCTCCCCTGCTCAGTGGGTTTTTGGGAACTCAGGGGTTGGTATGTGTTGAATGCTATTGCAAGTAATAAGATAAAGTTGCTTTGCTTACACATGTCTCAAGGTTTGTGCTTTTGGGAATCCTCACAAACCTACAACAATGTCAGATTATTTATTGTCTTATGTACATGGAGATAGTTTTGATGTGTGTTTGGGTACTAGTAGAAAAAAAAAAAAGAAAGGGAGAAGAAGTGAGAAAAAGGGAAAAGAAAAAAGAGAAAGAGAACAAAACAAAGCAAAACCTTGACTTGATCCCAGGTGCAGGGGATGTGTGCTCTGTATTGAAAACCATGCTTTTGGAACAAAAAGGGGCAATATGACAGCCTGAGTGGATGGAGTTGTATTTAACCTTATTTTCTGAATTTGACCTAATGACAAGGTTCAGGATTGACGGGGACCTGGGGAATCTACCTTAGAAGATCCACTGGTTATATTAAGGCTAGGGGAACAAAAGCAGGAAGTAGAATTTTTAATAGATACAGGAGCTACATTTTCTGTATTAAACTAGGCTTTGGTACCCACTGATGTAAGTTTTGTATCAGTAAGGGGAACCATGGGTCAAATGAAAAAGGCTCATTTTTTGAAACCTTTAATATACAACTTGGGAAAACAATTTGGGATCCACAAATGTTTATACATGCCAAACTTGCCAGTCTCCGTACTAGGAAGAGACTTACTGGAACAATTGGGAGCTGAGATTAAATTTGAACAGGGCAAAATAGATTTCAAGGTAAAGGAGGAACAACTGATTGAAATTTTAAGTCTTGCCCTAATAGAGACCCAAAATTCAGGCAGCATACCTGAAGAGGTAATGAATCAGGTATTCCCTGGGGTATGGGCTTCAGAAACTCCAGGTAGAGCAAAAATGGCATTGCCAATTGAAGTAAAAGTTAAATTAGGGGCATGGTCAGTAAAGATAAAACAATATCCCCTAAGGATAGAAGATCAGGAAGGAATTCAACCTATTATAGAAAAATTTATTAAACATGGGTTATTAAAAGAATGTGAAGAAAAATATAATACTCCTATCTTGTCAGTAAAGAAGTCTGATGGGAAATATAGAATATTGCAAGATCTTAGAGTAATTAAGAAGATAACTGAAAAATTGCACCCTGTAGTGGCGAACCCATGTACACTGCTGACTAAACTGACATTAGAGCTATAATGGTTTACCATCCTGGATCTGAAGGATGCTTTCTTCTACCTGCCTTTGAGCCCTGAAAGTCAACCACTATTCACTTCTGAATGGGAAAATCCTCACACAGAAAGGAAAGTCCAACTGAATGGACTGTTAGCATACTAAACTTTCTCAGATTAACTGGGTATCAAGTCTCTTCACAGAAAGCTCAAGTATCTATACAGTAAGTCTCTTACCTCGGTTATGAAATCACTGCAAGACAACAAACCCTAGGAAAAGAGAGGAAAGAAGCTATCTACCAAACTCCCCAGACTGTAAAAGAACTCCGAACTTTTCCTGGAATGACCGGATGGTGTTGCTTATGAATCTACAACTATGGACTTCTGGTAAAACGCCTGTATGATCTCATTAAAGGTGAGTCCAAAATACTCACTTGGGGTAAGGAAGCTGATAAAACCTTTCATGAGCTAAAACAAGAACTGATAAGGGCTCCAGCCCTTCCATTACCAAAAGTTACCAAACCCTTTTTGCTATTTTCCCATGAAAAACAAAGAGTTGCCCTTGGAATTTTGGCTCAAGATGTGGGACTGTACCAAAGACCAGTAGCCTATTTTTCCAAGCAATTAGATGAAATAAGTCGGGGATGGCCCATGGGGTCTGGTTACACCAGGTGCTGCAAGGAATCCTGGGAGTTGTAGTTCTAAGTACTCTGTCACACATACTCAGTTGGATGCTTGTATGGGATTGGCTGATAAGGTTACCTGTGTGACGTATCAGCATTTGAAACTGCTATATAAGTTGTAACTCCTTGAATAAATGTTACTCTTGTAACACACCACGTTGGTGTCACTATGGTCCCTATGGGACTTATTATTTATTATATTAATAACTGCTACATATGGTACCCGAACAGGAACCTAAACCTTGCCCTGAAACAGGGACAAATACGGACAAGGCGTCAGGAACCAGCCTATATTTAACGCTGAGGGACGTCCGCCGTGAAAAAGAAATAAACACCAGGTACCAGGGGAAGAAAACTCTGATGGTGTAGGCAGGAGAAACCGCGATTGAGCTCGAAAAAAGGCCTGAACTCGGTAGGAAATTGCCTACGTTTTGAGAGGACGCTCTCAAGAAGAAAAATCTACGTTCCAGGTGAGAGGGCGGGAGAAAAAAGAAAACAAAAGAGAGAAAAAATGAAAACTTTTAATTCACGTCAACTGCAGAATATTGCAAAAACCTTAAGCTTAATATTGAAAAGACTTTGGAAACAAGTAAACAGACATAAAATAGCTGGACTTTTAAAGTTGATGAAAGTAACTGTTGTAGAACTGATATTGTTTACAATTCTTGATGAAATTGCTTGGAAAGAGGGGTGGAGAAACAAAGAGAAAGCAAAAATAAAAAAGGTGGACACTTTAAAACCCTCGCAGGAGAACTCGTCCACAGAGACAAACTTTGAATCTTCCCCTCCCCCAGACATTACAAAGCATGGAACTCCACATGCTTCTGCAGTGTGGAAAGGGGGGGAGGTGTCCGAGAGCACAGAGGAAAAACCTTGGAGTATACCTTTTTGTGCTGAGTTTTCGTGGATGCGTGGGTTCCGAGACAAAAGCGCGTATCGCGGGTTGTGTGACTGGTAAAAGGGAACAGACTTTGGATCCCCAAGCCATGGCAAACTTGCAGACACGTGGAGACCACTCCGGAGCATGGACGGCACCATATTGCCCATGCCGGGAGCAGGAGGTAGTGCCTTCTCTTCCTGTCTCATGACCATCTTTTGAACTGCCTCTGCTAGAGGCATGCATGGAACATGGTCCGTACTGGGAACCGGTAGCTAAACAACAGCTGCTGTGCCTACCAGCAACAGTGGCACGATGTTTAAAAAAGATGGAGAGCGTGATAGTTGCAAGGTGCGTGGCGCGAGATTCAAAAGAGCGACCACGGACCAAGTCCCCCTGCCTTGCTGCGAGGACGCCCCATCATGGACCATGGCGGCGGCTGAATCGAGAAAACTCCAAGCTGAAGTGGCTGAGTGGAGCCGGAGCCATGAGCGACAGCGCCAATGCGGACCCCACACCTACCGTGGCGGCCCCACCCACGCCCACCGAAGGCAACAAGCCCAACCCGGCCGCTGCGGGCAGCGCCGCACCAGGGGCGGTGCCGGCAGGGGGACTGGCGGGAGGGGGTCCGTGCCATTGTCGGCGACCATGGCCACTCCCCCAGACAGGACCACGTCCAACGGCGTGTACGTCCCGCCCGCGACCAACGGTGACACGAAGCCCGTGGTGTCCACCACGCCGTTCGTGGACTTCCTAATGCAACTAGAAACTACACACCCATGATAACAGACGCCGTGACAGAGCGTCTTGGAGCGACGTGGAGTTGCTCGAAGCTGCGAGCGGCTAACCGAGCAACTGAGCAAGCTTGCGCCGAGGGTGTGGCGCATGTTTGTAAATGGGGCCAGGGGCGACAATTCAGACTAACAAATTCAAGACTGCTTGCGAGGTTCCATGCTACTGTGGCGGCCCTGGCACAATTAGTGGGCTGGAACAAGCAGTGGGGCCGCGCGAGGCGCACAGTTCCGTGGAACTGCTGGCGGTGCGCGGCGGCTACGGCCCCGCTGGGCCGGGTGGCTCTGGGATGAGACTCGGCAGCAACAGCGACTCCCTCTCGCAGTACCGGCTGGTGTCGACCAAGCTGTGACGGTGGTTCCTGCACAAGCCCAACGTGACAGAGGCGGCGGAGCAGTTCGCAGCGCTGGCGGGAGAGCTGCACGCCCAGGAGAGCCTGCCCTACACGGCCTGGTGCCAACTGGCCATGGTGCGATGCGCACAGAGCCTGTTCCACAGCCCCGCCGAGGCGGTCGCGCTGGCCAAGGCCGCATGGTTCTTCCTGCGGCGGGAGCGGGACCTACGGCAGCGCCTGGGGCTGTGCGACAGCTTTGGCGAGCACGTGTCGGCGGCTGCGGAGCACTCGGCAACCACTGCGAGACAAACCGAGAACGGAGTTGCGTGTGGCTCCGCGGGACTAAAGGTGGCGCGGCGGCAGCGGTTGCAGCAGCGCGGTCACAGTAGCGCGGCCCGGGACAGCCGCACACGCGGCACAGCGCGGTGCCACCGCTCAGCTGCCCCCAGGGCGCGGGGGCTGGGCTCCAGTGAAAACCGAAACCGATGGCGCGGCGTCGAGCCGAGCTGACACCCAGTGACATTAACCAACAGCGTGACCAGTGACAACACCACCCCCCCCGTGAGGGTGGCAGGGGTCCGAACAAGGACCCGGGCCAGGACCGAAACTATACAGACACTAAATTTACTGACTGTTTTTACATATTTTACACATAAGTCTTTAGAAATTATTAGAAATGTTTTTGTCTAAAATAATTTAGTTAACTGTCATTAGTTTTGTCTTTACATTAATGAGAGAAAAATTCAACATTGCCTTGTTAATACATTTTTAAGTTTCTAATTTTCCTGTAACTTGGTTTAAATTACTAATAGTAACATTTACTATATGTTGTTTAAAATTTTTAAGTTCTTAAATATATCTAAATAAGTTTAAGTTTGTAACTATCTTGTTTAAGTAATAATTAGCATCTTCAAAATTTTCTATTATTATTAATTAACAGATTGTAATAATAACCTACCTATTCATTTTTCTAACTACACACTCAGGAATATCCATGCTACTTACCAGTATCCAATTCATTACCCTTCAGTATTCACAACAAAAAAAGGGGAGTAGACGGTGAGAATATGCATGTAATTAAGTAAGTAAATCCTGAGTCAAACAATTTTTATTCTGACCAAACACTACATAAAAGTCTAAATCGTATAGTTAGAATATGAAAACAAAATAAAGATTACATGTATGCATGAATGAAGAATGATTGGGGTGGCCACCCGAATGAGTGAGAGATTGTATGAATGTATGAATGTATGTGAACTATATACATCATATACAAAATATCTGAAACGAACACACACAACAAACACTACCTCTAATACATCACCTTAATAAAAGACAACTCAAAACATGATGTTCCTCCTTTAAACTTTTCCTTATGTTTTAATAAAGTAAATTTTCCCCAGTTATGTGTAAACCCTCAGATAATAAAAGTTTTTTATTCTACCCAATTGCAGAAAACCCTTAAGTAAATAAGGTTTAAGCAAGAAATAAGTTTACTATGTCAAGTAAAAAATGTTTTGTTAAGAATTGCACTGTTTTTTTGAATTTACACTGTTTTGTATCTTGTTATTAATAAAACGGGGGAATTATGGGGTCTGGTTACACCAGGTGCTGCAACGCATCCTGGGAGTTGTAGTTCTAAGTACTCTGTCACACATACTCAGTTGGATGCTTGTATGGGATTGGCTGATAAGGTTAACTGTGTGACATATCAGCATTTGAAACTGCTATATAAGTTGTAACTCCTTGAATAAACGTTACTCTTGTAACACACTGTCCCAGTTTAAATGGGACAAGGGTCTTTTGCTGAGGATGAATTAGGAGGAAAAGACCCAAACTTTTTTTTCTAAGAAATTATAAATCCGAAATAAAGAGGCTCCGATTGAAGGAAAACAAGTTATGGAAAAGGGAAAACAACAAAATAACAGCCCTTTATTAAAAGGTATGTGTGTATTAACAGGAACATGAAAAAAACAAGTAAAACAACCAAGCAATACTCCTATACCCACCAATAATCCCCTTCAAGAACAAAACCGATGAACCGGTAAAAGGAAAATTTAAATAGTTCAATTTTTAACACCCTTTGGTGCAGTTCCAGCCACAGTCAGCAGGGGGCGCCGTCGGGTCACTGGAGATGCAAAATTTGTAATGTCCTGTACTGTTCACCAGGTGGCGCTGTTAGGTTACTGAAGGTGCAGAACTTGTAGTGTCCTATTGTAGTCACCAGGTGGCGCTGTTGGATCACTGGAGGAGTAGAACTTGTAATGTCCAGTGCCCGTCACCAGGTGGCGCTGTGAGATCCCTAGCTGCTGCCAGGTGGGGGGGCGGGGGGGAAGAAGGGGAGGGAAAAACAACAGCAATAAAACAGAAAGTTCTCCCAATGGAAGAAAACTCACAAACTTCAGCTGATTAGGGTCCATTGTAAGCAGGGCCTGCAGTCAGCCACAGCTGAGCCGAGAGTAGCAGCAAAAACTCCCCTCCGACAGGAAAAAAACAAAGAAACCCGGCAGTGTCTGCAGCCCGCAGCAGGTTCCCCTCAGGGCAGAGAGACTGAGCTCTCCCCCAGCCTCCACCCCCTTCCAGTCACACACCAGCCAACTCCTCCCCCTTCGTTGTCAAGGAGACTAATCTCGGCCATTATTGGATCGGGGCCAATTCTTTTTTTCAACTAATGGCCCATATACAGAGCACACACACACGGCAGGGGGAAGGGAAAGAAAAATTCCTTGCTAAAATCAGAACTATGACACACACCACATTGGTGTCACTATGGTCCCTATGGGACTTATTATTTATTATATTAATAACTGCTACAATTACCCAGCTGCCTAAGGGCAGTAACAGCTGTAATAATCAACATACAAGAAACATGGAAGTTCTGAGCCAGAAAATTACAGTCATGGTCTCTCATACAGTATTATCAGTACTAGAAGTAAAAGGAGGTCATTGGCTGTCATGTCAGTGCTTTCTGAAATACCAGGCCATAATGATTGAACAGGATGATATAGAGATAGTTGCCACTAATATTGTCAATCCAACTTCTTTTCTCCAGGGGACCACTGGAGATACAGTTACACATGACTGCCTAGAGACAATAGAGATGGACTTTCAAGTCCGGTCCAGCTGACCGGACTTGAAAGAGGAACCCCTGAAGGATGGTGAGGACTCCTGGTTCACAGAAGAAAGCAGTTTAGTCCAGAAAGGTGTACGTAAGTCTGGGTATGTAGTAACCACTATAAATGAGGTAATAGAAGCAAGAGCCCTCCCTGTCAGTACCTCAGCCCAAAAAGCAGAAATTATAGTGCTAACATGAGCACTGCAGTTAGCAAAAGGAAAGAGGATAAATATCTGGATGGACTCAAAATACCCATTCAGAGTTGTTCATGCTCATGGAGCAATTTGGAAAGAAAGAGGACTATTATCAGGGCAAGGAAAGTATGCAGATGAAATCCTAGAACTATTACAAGCAGTCCAGTTGCCAGAAAAAGTTGCTATTATGCATTGCAAAGCTCACCAAAAGGGCGTTGCTGACCATGAAAGAGGAAACGCCATGGCTGATCAAGAGGCAAAAAGGGCAGCTGAAGCAGAAGGAAGTAAAATCCAGTCTTTGATCCCTGACGGTAAGATTCAAATTCAACAGTCTAATATAGAGCCTAGATACTCTAAAGAAGACCGAAAGTTAATCCAGGATTTAGGAGGAAAAATAGAGGAAAATAAATGGGCCAAGACACCGCAGGGTAAGTTATTAATGCCCTCTTCTATTTTATGGGCCCTTATCATGGTGGAACACAAGAAAACACATTGGGGAGCAGAAGCTCTATACAAATATCTAAGCCAGAATATAATAGCATGAAATCTCTATACCACTGTGAGGCAGATGAACCAACAGTATGAAATTTGTTTGCAGAATAACCCAGGGACCCATAGCAGAATTCAACTTGGGCAAATAGGGAAAGGTAATTATCCGGGAAAAAAATGGCAAATTAATTTTTTGGAACTGCCCAGAAAAGGAGGGTATAGATATTTGCTCGTTCTCACTGACACTTTTTCAGGTTAGCCTATGGTGTATCCTTGCTGAACTAATCAAGCCAGGGAAGTGGTAAAGGCACTGTTACAAGAAATAATCCCCAGATTTGGTATCCCAGAAACCATGTCCTAATGTGATAAACTGGGTATACTTTGAAGAGATTTTGGTTAGGCTTAGTGAAACTTTAGGGCGTTGATGTGTGATTTCCGTGTGTATTCCCACTTAGCTGCTAGGTGTCTGTAAGCAGTTGCAGTTTGTTTAGCAGATAATAAAGGGAGGCAGCCTGGCGCCTCGGACTGTAATAAATTAACTACACTCTGTTAACACAACTAGCAGAACTCAGTGATAAACCTAATCCGATAAGCCCGAGGCTTGCAGATCTGTTCCTCTGCAAATAACAAGGAGTCAAAGTGATAAATTAATGCCGATAAGGGAGGGAAATACCTACTAGAAATAAGTGTTCCAAGCAAGGGGTCATTTTGCGGACACAGAGGAAGACTACAGCCTTCATCACGGGAGACCCCAGCCCACAAACGAGACCCTGACCCACGTACGCCGAGAACACAGCCTGGGAACATGTATGGGGAAAAACCTGAGTACTGAGCATGTGCAGAAGACACAGCCCGGGACTATGTATGAATAAGAACTTGAGCATCGGGCATGTGAAAAAACCTGAAGACGGAAGCCAGGGAGGTACAAAAGGGAAGTTTGAGAATTTGGGAGCGGCGAGCCGCCAGAGAACTTTCTTCTGTTCTGACGGCTCCCCCAGCACACTGAATTGCTTACCTATCATTTGCTAATATATTTACTTATTATTATTATAAATTGGCCTCTCTAATTTATTCCAAGGCATTACTGGTAACCTATAACACTAAGATTGGGGATGACATTTTATGGCCAAGATGGTCCAAGGAGTAAGTCAACTTCTGGGAATAGATTGGCAACCCCTCACTCCCTATAGGCCACAAGCTAGTGGGCAAGTAGAAAAGATGAACCACCTTATCAAAACCCAGATCATAAAATTGGGACAAGAAGCGGGATTACCATGACCTAAGTCACTGCCCTTGGCACTTTTAAGAGTAAGAACAAAACCCAGAAGCAAAGAGGGTCTGAGTCCTTTTGAAATACTTTTCAGAAGGCCCTACATGGTAAAGGAGGGAGTGTCTGGGACAAATAAGGGACAATCAGGGACAAATACGGAAAGCGTCAAGTACCAGCCTAAATTAGAGCTGACAGATGCTCGCTGGAAAAAAGTAAGAACGTCAAGTACCAGAATGAAAAAAACCTCTGATGGGCATTGTCGGGAAGAACTGTGGATGAGTTTGGAAAAGAAGTGTACACGAATAGCCTGTGTCATATACATAGCCATAAATTTGTGTCAATAAAAGAATAAAACAAACAGATTGTAAAACTTAATTACACCCCCATAAGGAAATAAAGCAGACCATTTGTAAGACCATCAAGGTCAAAAGCTATAAAACATCTCTGCTTTCCTAAAATGAATTATAGTAGAATTAGACGTCTTGTGGTCTAAGAATGTATGAAATATAGAACTATCACTGTTGTAGAGATAACAACCTAGCTCTAGTTGTGAAAATAAACATATGGTAAATGTATATGTATATCATGTAATAAATATATATAAAGTAGCTAGAATAAATGTTAGTCGAATACTGTATCAGGTGCACAGAATCTTTCTGTAGCCCAGCATGCCGTTTGCTTTTATCATATAATAAATTCCAATTTGAAAACTGATTATATCCCTAGACTCTGTTTCTCACAAATTGGGGAATATTTAGAGACTGTTTCTCACACCTAGGATGGTAGGAAGAGGTCCTACATTTAAAGAGTGAAGTTCTCAAGAAGAAAGAAGAAAAAAGATGCGTCTGTGTCCCAGGTGAGAGGTCAAAATGGGGATTAATACTTCACATTGATTAAAGGAAAATGCAAAAGCCCTAAGCTTAATATTAAAGAGACATTTGAGACAAATTGAGAAAGATAAAGCAACTAGACTTTTGAAATGGATAAAAGTAACTGTACTACAATTTCTGTTGATCAAAATCCTTAGTAGGACTGCTTGGAAAGAAAAATGGACAGAGAAAAAGGATAGAAAAAGTGGATGCTTTAAAAAACTCACAAAAGAACTCAAACGCCTCCACAGAGAAAAACTTTAAACCTCCTCTCCCCCCCGTGAAAAATTGAGGAACTGATTTTATTCCAAGCAAATTAAAATGAACAGGGGGTACTAACAAAAGAACTATTTCTGTATATTTACTAACTTATAGGCGTACCGTGGAGACTGTAAGGTGAAGGGTCCTATCTGGACCTCTCACCAGGGAATCTTTTGCGGCCGGGAACAGGGAACAAATTATAAATAAAAATGTATTCCTCTGTGCCATGTGGATACACAGAGAGACCCTCCATGCCTTGCAATGTGAGGATGATGCAAGACCCCCCTGTACGAGCCCAGGGGAAGTATGTTGCAACCAGCCAAAAGATAACACCCACTTCCAAGGCAGAGAAATTACCTTTTAAGGCAACAAGCGGACAGTAAAATGAATATTCAACAACTGATTTCAAAGGGTACAAAAAGCGTGGTTTTCAAACAGCGGTGTGCTCTTTGCATGATTCAAAGGTGCACCCAGTGCTGGAAATGGGTACCCAGCACTGCAATAAAAATCTCTTGCTATATTTCTTTGTCCTGCAGGTATTTTTGCCGTCTTCAAAATTCCAGAGAAAAAGTAACTTATAACAATTTGGGGACTTCGTCCGGGATCCTCGTCCGGTGGCTCTGGGTAAGAAGACCCATGTACCAGGAAGGTGCACCCCGCCGAATTTTGGTGGTTCTGGGACGGGGGCCTTCTGTTCAGAGCGACTGCGACAAAAGGACCCTGAGACAGACGGCTGCAGAACAAAGAAAGCAGGAAAAAAATTGGACACATGAAAATTGGTAAGGACTATTTTAATTCAAGAGGGCTAAAACTACGGGGTGTGTGTATGTATGCGTGTGAATGAGACGTGCAACTGAGCACGGGGCGAGAGTGGAGCTCTTCTAACTGCGTTTCCAAGCTTCCGCGAGGAACTTGGCCAGTGAAGGAACGAAGCGCTTGTTGAGACGTAAGAATGAAATACTCTCTGGGGTAGAAACGGAGAAAAACATGAAACACAAAAAAAAAAGCATAATCAAAACCCAGTGAAAATAGCATGATAAGAGAGGCCGGAGCGTCCGCGGGGAGGGCCGGTAAGAACCCTTAAACGGTGCCAAGCTGGTGTGGGAATCCGTGCGGCGTTTGGGGCGAGATCGGCCCGTGACTGAGGCCAGGCGGCGCGGTGAAATCGGCCTGAGTGGGGGCTAGACACGAGTAAAACAAGCAACAGCGCGGGGCCACCCCGGGGCCGAGGCTAGCCGAGAGAAGCCGGCAAGGTCGGCCCGGGAAGGCCGGTAGAAACCCGCGGCGAGCAGCGGGGCCGCCCAGCAAAGCGGTCCGGGTGGCGCTGGACACAGGCGTGTGTGTGTGTGTGCGGTGCGCCGGTGCGGACAGCGCTGGGCACAAGCGTGTGTATGTGTGTGTACGGTGTGCCGGTGCGGACGGTACTGGGCACAGGCGGTGTGTGTGTGCGCGCCCGGGGCACCGACCCGGGTGGGACTGAACAACGGCTGGTGGAGCCGCTCTGAGCGGGTACCGCAAGTGGCGGCGCCGGACAAAAGCTAGCGCAGGGTGGCTGGGCCACGCGAGAGAGACGGTGGCGAATACCCCAGGCTGGGAGGAGCCAGGCGGCGGCCGCGGAGAAAAGGTCAGCACCATCCGGCGCGGGGGGGTCCGCGCAGCGTTGGGGGGAGCGGCCAGCGGCGGGAGCCCCGCCGGGACGACCGGTGTGAGTACACACGGCGAGTCCAGGCGCAGCGCTGAGCGGCGCGGACAGAGTGGCAAAGAGTTCCCAACCATCTGAGGGACTTGTTAAAAAACAAACAAAAAACAAACAGAGGAAATCCCAGTCACGAGACACGGGAGCCCAGGAAACCTCAGCCACCTAACACAAAAGTTTTAAGTTCTTTCTCCCGACCAGCAACGGCGAGGGGGCAAAAAAGTCCCCCGAGCTAGAGGTGGCACGGGAGGGGGGGCGTAACCCTGCCGAAGTGGCGGGGGGAAGGGTCCCTTGCCTAAGAAGGAAGCAGGGCGGGGGTCCCCTGTGCAGGAGCGATAAAGCGTTAAGATAATGTGAACAACTGAGGAGCTCTCAGAAGCTTCCAAGATTTTTCAAGAACAATCAACACTTTTAAACAGTGTATTTGTTGTATGTGGTGTGTGTGTAAATGTGTAAACCTCATGAGGATAACTTAAAAGTGAAACGTGTTGTTTAAGTAGTAAGAAATGTGAACTAATTTACTAACAAATTATTTGTTGAAATAATTGAAGTGTTAGAACCTCTCATTGTGTGCAAGAGGGGGTGGGAACAAATGTGTAGACATTTTTGTGACGAGTACTGAAAAATGAAAATTTGCAGAGACAATAGAAGAGTTTTTGAAAGGATCTATGACAGTATAGTTTTTGTTGGTTGAACATGTGAGAAAAAGTGAAGAACAGAGTGATGCGGAAAGGGGAAGCATTATTAAAACAGGATGTCTGTGTGCCAGTCATGACATAAAGCAGAACTAACTTGAGAGAATTGAGGGAAAGAAAACAAGAAGTAATAAATTATTGAGATAGTGTTGTAAAAGA
Source organism: Myiozetetes cayanensis (assembly GCF_022539395.1). Taxonomy (NCBI): domain Eukaryota; kingdom Metazoa; phylum Chordata; class Aves; order Passeriformes; family Tyrannidae; genus Myiozetetes; species Myiozetetes cayanensis. The sequence goes on along the minus strand of NW_026086705.1, from coordinate 40,793 downwards.
CAACACCCTGAGCACTGGATACTATCAGAGTCTTTGGGAGTGAAGGACGTCTAGATAAGAGATAAGTTGTTAAAGGAGAAGAGCCAAAGCCGAGAGAAATGAGGAGGATTGTTATATGGAAGATGAAAAAGAAAACTGGAGTGTTGGAGAAACTTTGTTTGGGATTTTAGGTTTGACAAAAAAATTTGGAATGTGAGAGTCGTTGGTCATGAATGAAGAGTTGAGTGTGAATCGAGTTTACCCTACTAGCTAGAGTGTACTGTGGAATTTCACCTACAATGATAATCTAATGAGACTACAATTTACCCATGGTGGAAGGACTCAGGAGTGACCTCATCACTCTCTGCAGCTACCTGGGAAGAGATTGTGGCCAAGTGGGGGAGTCGGTCTCTTCTCTCAAGCAATCAGCAGTGAAACAAAAGGTCATGGGCTTAAACTCTACCAAAGGAAGTTTGAATTAAATGTTAAAAAGATCTTTGCAGGCAGTAATCAAGCATTGGAATAGTCTGCGCAGGGAGGTGATAAATTCACCATCCCTGGAGGTGTTTAACGTGAAACTGGAAGTGGCACTAAGTGCCATAATCTGGTAGTCACGGTGAAGTTAGATTGAGAATTGGACTTGATAATCTTAAGAAATCTTTTCCAACCTAATTAATTCTATAATTCTATAATTCTGTGATTCTATTAACTTTAAAGTCCAACAGCGCGTGCGTGGGGAGAAGCGATGCCAGCCGAGAATCCAGAGGTGCATACAAATGCTTTGGGTACCGACCAAGGGCCCGGCCGGTACACTAAAGCGACAGAGCAGCACCAGACGAAGATACACAACTCCCGCACCCTAACTGACCAGTGGTTAGCATCACGAAAGTGACAAGTAACGGTAAGCGGTCGCAAAAGTCCGCAAGAGCAGTCTGCGGCCAAGAGGGACGTGGAGATATCTCTCCAGTCCCTAGCCAAAGGGGCGATAACGGGGAGATGTCCCCGGTCCCGATGGAAGCGGGGGGGGCGGTAACGGAGAGACATCTCCGGTCCCTATCCCAAGGGGGCGGTAACGGGGAGATGTCCCCGGTCCCGATGGAAGCGGGGGGGGGCAATAATGGAGAGACATCTCCGGTCCCTATCCCAAGGGGGCGGTAATGGGGAGATGTCCCCGGTCCCGATGAACAGGGGGGCGGTAACGGAGAGAAGTCTCTGGTCCCCAGCAAAGAAAAAGTAGTTATAAAAGTAATACCATGTTTTAGCCATAAAAAAAAAAAAAAAGAGTGGTCCTTCCATTTCTAGTAACTCCACAATACCTAAACCTCTTGAAAACATGAAGGACTGAGGGGGCGTGAATAACTAAGTGCAAGAATCAACCAAGGCCTAAATAACCAAAGCACAGGAACAAGAATAGTGCCAAGGGGCAGTACCAGAAAACAGTAATAAAGACCAGTACTGAAAAGCAGTGACAACACAAAGAACAAAACATGACAACAAAAATTAGAACATTAAATGTGTGCATGAGAAAGAGTCATATGACCCTGAAATGAATATGAATACAACCTACTGAATGAAAACTGTGAAATTTATTTCCAATCTCTGTAGCAAACAATGAGAAAAAAAAAAAAAAAACACAAAATAAAGCATCAGAGGGCAAGACCGGATTAGCCTCTATACTTGCCACAAGAAGATATCTCTATCCTGCTGTCGGCGGCAACCCGATAGGCATGGAAAGTGGAAGTATATGCTATACCGGACCTCTGCTTGCCTTAACTGTGTTTCTACTAGTGGTCATTGCCAATGATCACTGCCAAAAGTGTTATCAAAACACATACTATGAAACAGGTATAATAATTACCTCTAATAGAAAATAATAAACTCATAATAAAAACAAATTAAGTTTTTCTTGTTATACACTATCTCTAAATTGTTGTTTTTACCCTGTTAATTCCATGTTTTATGAGATTAAGTTCTAGGAATGCAATTGACTACCATATCTGTGAATCCAAAACCCGTCACACCAAGAAGTACAAGAACCCAAAGGACCATGATCCTGCCTCCGGCTCCCGAACAGACTAAATGCATAGAAGAAAACACAGAAACTACTTCTCAGATGACAACAAGCCCAAAAGATCACAAGAAAATTTAGCATAAAAAACTTGTACTACAGTCATTTAAAAAAAAAAAAAAAAAAAAAAAAGAGGGAATTGTGAAAAATTGAGGAACTGATTTTATTCCAAGCAAATTAAAATGAACAGGGGGTACTAACAAAAGAACTATTTCTGTATATTTACTAACTTATAGGCGTACCGTGGAGACTGTAAGGTGAAGGGTCCTATCTGGACCTCTCACCAGGGAATCTTTTGCGGCCGGGAACAGGGAACAAATTATGAATAAAAATGTATTCCTCTGTGCCATGTGGATACACAGAGAGACCCTCCATGCCTTGCAATGTGAGGATGATGCAAGACCCCCCTGTACGAGCCCAGGGGAGGTATGTTGCAACCAGCCAAAAGATAACACCCACTTCCAAGGCAGAGAAATTACCTTCTAAGGCAACAAGCGGACAGTAAAATGAATATTCAACAACTGATTTCAAAGGGTACAAAAAGCGCAGTTTTCAAACAGCGGTGTGCTCTTTGCATGATTCAAAGGTGCACCCAGTGCTGGAAATGGGTACCCAGCACTGCAATAAAAATCTCTTGCTATATTTCTTTGTCCTGCAGGTATTTTTGCCGTCTTCAAAATTCCAGAGAAAAAGTAACTTATAACACCCCCCAAACACTAGCAGTTATGGGACTCCACTCTATACTGGACAAAGAAAAAAAGGGGAGGATGCCTAAAACATGGAAGAAAAGCACCAAAATATACCTTTTTATTCCAAATTTTCATGGATGTGTGGGTTCAGGGGAGCGGGCGCATGGCGTAAATCACGTGGTTGTTAGAGAAAGACAGACTTTGGGTCCCCAGACCATTGCAAATTTACAGCCACGTGGCAGCCACGCCAAAACTTCAGCACTGCTATCTTGCCCATGCCAAAAACAGGAAGTGGTACCTTCTCTTCCTGTCTCCTGACCTCTGCTAGAGGCATGTGCAGAACCATTGACTAAGCGACAGCTGCCATGCCTGCAAATGGAAACAGTGCAAAGTTTAAAAAAACACGGGGGGGCGCCTGCGGAGCACGCGGTATGGAACAAAGTGGGCGCGGGGCGGCCGGCTGGGGGAGCGTGCCAGAGCAGCGGGGCGGCACAAGTGTGTGCCGGGGCGCCAGGGTGGAGCTAGCAAGAGCCGAGAAAACGGTGCGGGGCTGCGCAGTGCGAGGTAACGCGCGCTGAGAAGGGGCAGTACGGGAACAGTGGCGCAAGTGTGCGCCAGAGCACCGATGCAGCACTGTGCGCAGAGGCAGCAAAAGCCGGCGAACCACGGCATGGGACTGTGTAGCATGCGGGCGGCAGCCCGGGGCCCCACGGCAGGAGGTGCGGTACCAGCAATGGAACCGCGTCGAGACCATGAGAGGAACAACCCCACCGCTTGCGGGGGAGGGGAGGAGTACTAGAGACGAGCCGGGGCAGGAGAACAAAACAAACTGGAGAGTTGGTGGGGAAACGGGGGGGGGCAGGAACTGAGAGCCCGTCCACGCTACAAGGGAGAATAGTTAAGCAAGACTTTTCTCTTACTTTATAAAAACTGTAACCTACAACGTTCTAGTTGAGAAAAAAAGAGCTATTTTGTCTTGCAATTTGTGGACGGGAGAAGAATTTAGTAAACTGGAGCCCATATCAACTATCTGCTCCTACCACCCTTAGAGAAAAGAGTTTAACAGTTAACTGCATTTACGTATCAACTGGAACACTCCCATGTTTACAATTCAAAAGAAAACGTGGACATGTAATAGAAGGGTTAACTTTGTTCATAAAATCTTATGTGTATGAGGTGTGAAAAACTGAGGAACTGATTTTATTCCAAGCAAATTAAAATGAACAGAGGGTACTAACAAAAGAACTATTTCTGTATATTTACTAACTTATAGGCGTACCGTGGAGACTGTAAGGTGAAGGGTCCTATCTGGACCTCTCACCAGGGAATCTTTCGCGGCCGGGAACAGGGAACAAATTATGAATAAAAATGTATTCCTCTGTGCCATGTGGATACACAGAGAGACCCTCCATGCCTTGCAATGTGGGGATGATGCAAGACCCCCCTGTACGAGCCCAGGGGAGGTATGTTACAACCAGCCAAAAGATAACACCCACTTCCAAAACAGAGAAATTACCTTTTAAGGCAACAAGCGGACAGTAAAATGAATATTCAACAACTGATTTCAAAGGGTACAAAAAGCGCGGTTTTCAAACAGTGGTGTGCTCTTTGCATGATTCAAGGGTGCACCCAGTGCTGGAAATGGGTACCCAGTACTGCAATAAAAATCTCTTGCTATATTTCTTTGTCCTGCAGGTATTTTTGCCGTCTTCAAAATTCCAGAGAAAAAGTAACTTATAACATGAGGGAGTCAGAGACTTTTTGTTGTAATTAAACAAGATAAGTTTCACAGACATCCTGTTAAACAAACAAGTGCCAGTATTGGTAGAATTTACAACTGATAAGAACTACGGCTTTCATCCCTGAAGGATTCCAGAAGACAGATAACAACGAGTCATACACTCGCAACCACAAAGCAGATTTACATTCAAAACCCGGGACTTGAAAATGTATAAAAAGGGACATTTACTACATTTTGGTGTGTGTCTTGGGCGAAGCAATAGCTTCCCAGACCACCCAGCGCTGTTTTTGCTTTATTATCGCTTACTTAGTAAATATATCAATGTTTAATTGGAATTGAGTTGTCTAAATTCTTATACCAATTTATAACAGACACATTCATCTTAAAAACTGCTTTTTCACAATATCTCTCAATCCATAGGATGTACTGCGTTTTGCCTTTTAATACAGAATCTTACAGGAAATACCACTACACAAAATCAGAACAAGAAGCAAGAAGTCAGCAACTGGACTTAAAATAATGAGACAATATACAAAACAGAAACACATATCCTCTACAAAGCATTAAACTCACTTGATAGAAATTGTAATAGACAAGACTTCCTTAAAATGTTTTTCCTGTAAGAACTGACTTATATTATGTGTTTATAAAATGTTGTTAAGAGAGGGGGATTTCAGAAATGCCTTTTTAATACTTTTTAAAGGTTCCTAACTCCCTGGTATTATTTTTAAGTTAAAGATTTCTAATGTTGAACGTATTGCAGGTTTTTATACAATCTTCTAAAGAAACATACAAAACAACATCATATCTGTTATCTTGAAAACCTTCAGTGAGAACACTGAAGCTTTAAGAATTTTGTCCAATTTTTTCATCAATTCCCCTGTCACTTTGTTTGAGTTGCTAAAGATAGAAGTTACTAAACATTGTTTAAAGTTGTTAAATTCTTAAATGCATCTGCATAAGTTAAACTGTTATAACTATTTTGTTCAAGTAACGTGTTTAGAATCTTCAGGCATTCCTATTCTTTGTTAATTAACCCATACAGATATTCTCTGGATATTCTGTTATCCCAGAAAAGTGTATACAATGTCAACAAAAATACAAAATTAGCTGTTTATAAATCCCAACTGTTGCTCAAGAAACTGACATCACCTATTTTGACTGCTTTGACTAATGCTGTTCAAGGAGCAGGGTTGCAGGTCGCCCCAGAAAAGATCCAGAGAACTCAACCCTGAGCCTACCTCAAATGAAAAATCACACAGCAGGAGATCGTGCCACAGCCACTGACCCTTAAGGTAAAAGACACTCTGATATTACATGATGTGGTGGTTCTCCCCCAGTTGACCTGGGGGATTCGGGAAGAGTTAAAGCTAGTAGGAACCTTTGTTCAGGGAAGAATTACACCCGGACCTGGAAATTGTAACAATATGGTTTTCCGGTAAAATGTGCTGAGCACAGCAAAATGTGTTTCGTGACATGCGCAGTAAGCAGAGTTATATAACACCGTTAGTGGCCAATGGAAGAATATTTATGTATGTGGGAACCAGTGGAGAGTTGACATGTGTAGCCTAAAAAGTGTATAAAAGTAGCAGACATCGTGCAATAAAGTGTTCCAGCCTCTGGATCCACAAGGGTTTCGTGTCGTGTCCCACCTCGACCCGAGACAACATGACTTGCAGTGAATATCAGGATCCATTAACTATCTCAGACACCTTTTGGAAATAACTAGAGGAGCTGCACCCCCTCTTTGAACTGCTTAAGGGAGACCCAACTTTAACCTCCACTTGGTCTCTGACGACTGAAGCTAAGCAATCCTTAAAAGTACACTCTCAAGCTATTAGGAACAGGCAAGGCAGGCGATGACACCCTGACCTACATATGAAGCCACTCAAAAGGAAGCAGTCTTCGAGAAACAAGAAGTTAAAACACAAAAATGTAAAGCACTACAGGAAAGCTTAGCATTAGGAAACCACGGAGGTAATAAATTGTCTGAGGGAACAGAACATGTTGACAAAAAGGATACTAAAACCATAAGATAACACAAAACAAGGAGATAGTAGTATCAGCAGATTTAAGATGGGCCAAGGTTACCAAGACCCTGCCAACATCACAAGGAAACTACCCAAATTAGGAAAGATTGGAGAAGAGTTCAAAAGTTTACACCGAGGAAGACCAACCAGACGACCACCTCCCCCGATGAAGGCTCCGGATCTCCCACCTCCAAACCTCCCCAAATTGAAGACTCCACCCAGACTCCGCCTATATATGAATATTACGAGTAGATGTTGCAATGTAATGAATATACATGTGTAATGATGTAATCCAGACTCAGAAATTGTATAAAAGAGCTGCACTAATTGTTAACGGAGGAGCTCTTTGCCCAGGGGGACCTGGAGAGCTCCCCAACGCGTTACTAATAAAATACCTCCTGCTTTGAGCATGAAACTTTGTCTCTAAGCAGTCTCTCTGTGCTTCTTTGGGGCAAATTTGGCATCATTTTTGGCGAAGCCAGGCAGGAGGTGGTAGTCCTCCCGAGCCAAGGCCCAGGGGCCGGGGACTCTCTGGGCCCTCCGACGGAACCTTTGTTGGTAAGAGACTCCCAGACCCCTCGGACTTACACACAATGGTGGACAAGATCTCCTGCTTCAAATTAAGAGGTATTTTACTTTATACATTTTTGGAATCAAAGCGCTTTGTTAGGACGGGGGTAAGACATTACCGCCTAAAGGGAAAGCCGAGAGGACGCCCTGGCATTAATCCCAGCTGGGTTAGAGGCCCAGGTATAGAAAAGAGCAGGTTAGAGTCCTGCCGAAGCTGGGTTAGAGGCCCAGGTATAGAGAAGAGCAGGTTAGAGTCCTGCCAAAGCTGGGTTAGAGGCCCAGGTATAAAGAAGAGCAGGTTAGAGTCCTGCTGAAACTATATCTTGTGTGTTCTTCTTTTACTATGGTTCGTTTTTGTTTTGTGTGAAACATTGCTGAGATTACAATATGTTTAAAGTTGCGCTTTAAGGGTTAAGGATACAAACGTTTTTCAGCTAAGAACAGTCTTTAACTAATCTAGGATTGTTTCCAAGGTCTGGGAGCGTTTCCAACAATTTCTCTTGAGAGAGAGAGTTTTTGGAATGCAGAGAATCTCTTATTAACATGTCGCTTAAAATTTAAAGGTATAGAGAAGAGTTCTGCTTATTTTTGTCTATTGTCTGTAAAGAGTTTTGTAAAGGAGTGCACTTCGTAAGACGTCTTACAATTTTATATAAGAGAGGATAATACATGCAATCTCATAAAAGTGAATAAGTTGCAGACCGCGCGCCTGAATCCTAAGATAAAAATCTGTCTTTTCTGTAATTACTCACTTTACATTATAGCTCGGTGTAATAATTGCGGAAATATAATCGAATACTCACTTTATACTGTATACGGTATAGAGCGAATCAAGGTTTAGCAAGGACCAAGTGGGTGAAATTTTACTGTCGAAACACTCATAGGCAAGGGTTTGTAACACCTTGGCTGTAGTATCTGTAAACAATATATCTTCTAGCTTGCAGCAGTGTCCTGTGGCTTTGTGATAACGCAGACTAAATACCCGGCAGCAAAATCTCACGGCCTGCAAGCAACATCTCGCGACCTTACTTTGTAAAGTAGTCTGCTCAAATACAAACCAGAAGGTAGGAACGTTTTATAAAAAGTGTGCATGTGTGAATGAGAGTGACTGAGACGCAGCATCGCTGCGAAGCGAACGGGAGTCCCGATCTGCGGTTCCTGTTCTTCGCGAGAAGCCAGGCCAGAGACAGACGAAGCGATTGAAAATTGTGTGCATGAAGTGTTAACACAAAGAAAGATCCAGTTAGATATAGAAGTAAAGATCCAGAAAATAATAATGGGAAGCCAACAAAGTAAAGATATAAATATGAAAAACCCCTTAGGATGTGTCCTGAAGCATTGGAAAGATTTAGGGGGGATTCCAGGGGGGAACATAAGTAAAAAGACACTTTTAAAAAACTGTACACAGTGGTGGCCTTTATATAAGTTGGATGAGAATGAAAAGTGGCCACCGGAGGGATCAATTAATTACAACACAATTTTACAACTCATGCTGTTCCTCCGCCGACTAGGCAAATGGGATGAAGTAATGTACTGCGATATGTTCTTTACCCTAAGAAACAAACCGGAATGGCAGAAGGAATGTGGAGTAAATTTAGCACCCCAGGATCCCCTGGTATTGGCCTTAGAAAAGGATAAGAAAAACTTAAAACCTAAGGAGCGCTGCTGCGATGCCTGTAGTATCGGACAGCAATGCCTTAAATTAACAAGAAGGGACAGCGGAAAGGAAAGCGAAATAAGCCTGTGGGAGTATCAGCCATTTGCCCCAGGATATGGGGTGCCTCCACCCAGGCGAAGGGAAGGCAAAAAAGACACTAGTCTATTAGGGGATATGTCACTGCAACAGGAGAAATCCAAGACTGATTATAGCCCTCAAAGATCAGAAAACAGTTGGGAAGAGAGTAGCCCATCAAAATCAGAGAGCTGTGGAAGGGAAAGTGGCTCACAGAGACTGGATAGTCCGCAAGACTCAGAAAGTTACAGAGAGGAAAACAGTCCACTCAGGTTGGAGGTCGATAGGGAAAAAAGCAGTCCATCATGGCCAGAAAATCGTGGGGAAAAGAGTAGCCCGCCCAAACCAAAAGTTAGCCAAAGTAGAGATTGTAGCACACCAAGAGATGAAAACAGCTCACGAAGGTCAGGCATCCGTGGGATGGAAAGCAGTACGCCAAGAACTGGAAGTTATGAAGATGAAAGCAGCCCGCCGAGATCAGGGAGCACCAGAAGGGGGGGTGGTTTCCCCGAGTTGAGATGCAGTAAAGAAAATAACGAAGTAATGGACCAGGGAGAAAAAGCAGACAACTCACAGAAGTTAAGTATAGTCATTCAAATAGAGGATAAGAGAGATACGCAAGGAACAGAAGAAGACGAAGAGGGCAGTGTCTCGGGGCAGGTTGAGCGTCGTCAACGTCTCATCCAAATACAGAAGGAGAGACGGCTGGACTCCGTAAACCATGCCAGGGGGTTGGTAAAGGATGACTTGGCAGGGACGGAGAGTGAAAGTGAGGAACGAAAATGGGGAAAGAGAACAGAGAAGAAAAAGAATAGAATAGACACCGAAACCCAGGAAGGAGACCCCGGGGAGGGGACCAGTTATTCATACTATACTAGATCTGCAGCATGGAAAGAAGCAAGAGAGAGGGACGAAGGGAGTTATACAATAGCTCCTCTTCAACGAATAATGCCTATTGCAGGGGAACAGGCACGAATAAAAGTACCATTTACAATAAGTGATTTGAATAGCTGGAGAGAAGAAGCAAGGAACTTTAGAAAGAATCCAGAGGGAGTAACTAGGAGGTTTGAATTATTGGCAAAGAACCAAGATATTGATTGGGAAGACGTAAAGGTAATGTTGTCAGAATTAACAGAAACAGAAGGAACTTGTATTAAGAACAGGAAGAGAGCATGCTGCCTTATTGCCCGAAAGAGTAGATGTAATATTTCCCAATCAAAATCCAGAGTGGGATCCGAACAATCCAGTTCAATATGGGCGGCTGGTGCAATATAGGAAGCTAATAGCAATAGGTCTGCGGAATGCAATACCTAAGGCCATCAATTGGGCAATGTTATATGACATCAGACAGGGAAAAGATGAAACCCCTTCAGAATTTTTGGACAGACTTAGGGCAACTATGAGACAATACACACCCCTAGACCCAGTATCAGAGGAAGGAAAACAACAGTTATTAGGGCTAGTGATGGGACAATGCACCCCAGATATCAGAAAGAAATTACAAAAACTTGAGCATCCAGCAAACAAAAATTTAGAGACACTAATGAATGAGGCCTGGAAAGTGTATAATAACAAAGATAAAGAAGAGAAGAAAAAGAAAGATAAGAGACTTGCTTGGGTAGTAGCAGTAGCGGTAGCAACCCAGAATACAAAGTTCCCAGAACCAAATGCCAGAGGTAGAGGTAGGGGCTACCCAGCAAGAGGGAGAGGGGGATTCCAGCCCCATCCACCTAGGATAGGACCAAATCAATGTTCCAATTGCTTGCAGATAGGACACTGGAAACGAGAATGTCCTCAACTAAAAGAAAGACCTACAAACACCACCATTGCACATCAGAACAGTGAATGAGGGGGACCGGTGAGTCATTCCCTAGCAGACCCACTGGTTAAAATGGAGTTAGGGGAAGGTGAAAAGGAATTAGACTTTCTAATTGATACAGGAGCAACATTTTCGGTTTTGAATCAAGAGCTAGTACCTAGGAGTGATGAATTCGTACAAGTTGTGGGAGCAACAGGCCAACCAGAAAAAAACCTACTTCCTAAAACCTATTAAATACAAAATTGGAAAACAAATGGGAATCCATCAATTTTTGTATTTACCAAATTCTCCAAAACCTTTATTAGGTAGGGATTTATTAGAAAATTTAGGGGCTGTAATAAAATTCAATAAGGATAAACTTGAATTCCAGGTAAATGATGAACAACTAATAGCAGCTTTAAGCTTGACAATCAGTTGCATAGAACCAAAACCTGAAAGTCACAACATTGAACAAATTATGAGCGAAGTGTACCCGTTGGTATGGACCACTGATGTACCTGGGATGTCAAAACAGGCAGCTCCTATTACCATTGAATTGATACCAGGAACAAAACCGGTAGTTAGGAGACAATACCCGCTGAGGTTAGAAGACAGAAAGAGAATTGAACCAATAATAGAGAAATTTTTAGAACTAGGATTACTGGTAAAGTGTGAATCAGATTTCAGTACACCAATTCTGCCTGTTAAGAAACCAAATGGGACATACAAATTAGTCCAGGACTTAAGGGCAGTGAATGAAATTACGAAGACCTTACATCCAGTAGTAGCAAATCCATATACTCTTCTAACCAAATTGAGGGAAACTTTAAAATGGTACACAGTATTAGACTTAAAAGATGCATTCTTTTGCCTAGCCTTAGCTCTAGCAAGCCAGAAAATTTTTGCTTTTGAGTGGGAATCTGCCAAAACAGGGAGAAAGACTCAATTAACCTGGACTGTGTTACCTCAGGGCTATAAGAATAGTCCCACAATTTTTGGAAACCAATTGGCCAAAGAATTAGAACAATGGGAAAGGCCACAGGGAAATGGTACCCTTCTACAATATATAGATGATTTACTAATAGCAACTGAGACAGAAGAAGAGTGCATTAAATGGACTATTTCTCTGTTAAACTTCTTGGGTTTAAGTGGATATCGAGTTTCTCTACAGAAGGCACAGCTGGTGCAAGAAAAAGTAGTACACCTGGGATATGAAATCTCCAGAGGACAGCGATCTCTAGGAACAGCAAGAAAAGAAGCCATCTGCCAAATGCCCAGACCAGAAACGGTGAGAGATCTACGTGCATTTCTGGGAATGACAGGTTGGTGCCGGTTGTGGATTTATCAATATGGGGTACTTGCCAAACCACTGTACGATTTACTGAAGGAGACTACGAGTACCCTAGTCTGGACTCCCGAAGCAGAGGGAGCTTTTAAGAGACTGAAACGAGAACTCATGAGGGCCCCAGCTTTGGGTCTTCCAGATGTAACTAAACCATTTTGGCTGTTCTCTCACGAACGGCAAGGGATGGCTCTAGGAGTTTTGGCTCAGCAGTTGGGACCACATAAAAGAGCTGTAGCTTATTTCTCCAAACAGTTGGATGAAGTAAGCAAAGGCTGGCCTGGTTGTCTAAAAGCAGTGGCTGCAGTGATCATAAACATAGAAGAGGCCAGAAAACTTACGTTGGACCAGAAAATGACTGTGTTGGTGTCTCATACTGTCTCAGCAGTGTTGGAACAAAAGGGTAACCATTGGTTATCACCTTCAAGATTCCTAAAGTATCAAGCCATCCTAGCTGAATCAGACGATATAACCATTCAGGTAACTAATGTTGTGAACCCAGCCTCATTTCTAGAAGGAAGAATCCCGGCAGAACCCATCGAACATGATTGCTTGGAAACTATTGAAGCAGTTTATTCCAGTCGCCCGGATCTCAAGGAAGAGCCATTTGAAGATGCGGACAACTGGTTCTCGGATGGCAGCAGCTTCGTGAAGCAAGGAGTAAGAATGGAAGGCTATGCAGTAACCACAACGGAAGAGATAATCGAATCAAATCCCTTACCTGCAGGGACTTCAGCCCAAAAGGCAGAGCTAATAGCTCTTACCCGAGCCCTGGAATTAGCAGAAGGCATGCAAATTAACATTTGGACTGATTCTAAATATGCCTTCTCCATCGTACATGCTCATGGTACGATTTGGAAAGAAAGGGGACTACTAACTGCCCAAGGGAAGACAGTCAAACATGCAGAAGAAATTCTACGATTGTTAGAGGCGGTCCAACTCCCAGAGCAAGTGGCCGTAATGCATTGCAAGGGACACCTGAAATGCAACACAATTCCAGAAATAGGAAATAGGAAAGCAGACGCAGAAGCTAAATTAGCTGCTGCAAGAACCGAAGAAATAAATATAACAGCTTTAGTACCAGGAGAATTAGACACAAATTTTCAACCACATTATCAAGAATCAGATCAGAGATGGATCAAAAAGAATAAGGGCAAATTGTTAAACAATGGATGGAGTCAGTTAGAAACAGGTCAACTGATAATACCAGGAAAATTAATGTGACAATTTGTAAAGACAGAACATGAAAAAGCTTATTGGGGCTTAGACCCACTTTATCAGTATTTACAAACCCGAATAGCAGGACCAAAACTCTTCACCACAGTGAAATACGTTACATCCCAATGCGAGTGATGCCTGAGGAACAACCCAAATACAGGAACCAAGGTACATCAAAGAGCCATAAATCGAGGTAAATTCCCAGGTGAAGTATGGCAAATTGATTTCTCCGAACTCCCAAGAAAAGGGGGGTTTCAATACTTACTAGCATTAACTGACACATTTTCTGGGTGGCCTGAAGCATTCTCTTGCAGAACAAATAAGGAAAGAGAAGTAATAAAGTCTTATTGAATGAGATTATACCACGGTTTGGGGTACCGAGAAGTATTTCTTCAGACAGAGGTTCACATTTCTGTGCAAAGGTGGTAAGAGCAATAAGCAAAGCACTACAAATCAAATGGCAATTACATACGCCTTATCGGCCCCAGGCTAGTGGGCAAGTGGAAAAGATGAATCATCTTATCAAACAACAAATTGCTAAAATATGCCAAGAAACTAACTTACAGTGGTATCAAGCTTTGCCTATTGCTCTGCTTAGACTTATAGTCAAACCCAGATCAAAAGAAAAGTTAAACCCGTTTGAAATTCTGTATGGGAGACCTTATGCTATGCAAATTGTAAATGGGGATGCTGTAGACCAAATAGGTAATCAGTACATTTATGATTATGTAATTGCAATAGGGAAACATTTCGATAAAAATGCTGCGGTAGTGATAGAACACCAACCCAAACAACCTGATTGTAAACTGCATCCGTTTAACCCCGGTGATTGGGTATATGTTAAGAATCTTTTAGGAAAACCCCTACAAGAAAAGTGGGAGGGACCTTTCCAAGTGCTGCTGACCACCTTCACCGCGGTTCAGATCAAAGAGCGACCTACATGGATTCATTACTCGCGAGTCAAGAAAGCTCCAGAAAATAAACAAGAAGAGTTGACATCATGAGTCCGACTCCATCTCAGGCCCTTTCAACCTTGACCATTGGACTTCTGATAAGTATAGTTTTATCCCAACACCCTACCCCAGTAGACCCATGGTCTAGTGCACTCTCAAGAGATGAATTGAGTAGGCCTGAGCTGAAACAACACAGGCCAAAATTTGAGATGTATGCTTTACATAATAACCAGCCATATACAAGGGAGGAATGGAATAGATTCCTAATAGCATACAAGGGAGACCAGATCCAAGTTGGGTGTCGAGAACTTGACCCCATAGAAGGAAGAACAAAACAGTTAATAGTAACCATTAAATCCTCAAAGGAAGCCTCTAGGCAAGACTTAATTACCTATAGCCAGTTACCTATACCCACCTACATAGGTGCACCAGTTTGGATTCAGCGAAAAGGCCCAATCTCATGTCGGTGGGGTAGTTCCCAAAGAGGCAGAGCACAGTGGGAAATCATATTCAAGCTAGACCAATCAATGACCTTTGAATGCAAAAGGGAAATTAAAATTCTTGAACCTATTCCAGAACAAGACCTCATTCCTGAAAGTGAATTTACTGCACTAGAAAATGAGTTTGCTGCACAAGTCTTACTGCCAACAGATGCAGCCTCATTAAAGAATCCTCACGAAATCATTCCACCTTCAGAATGCAGAAAAATACACGATTTAACTTTTATAGGGACTCAGGTAATAAGAAAATCAAACGAACTAAAACTACTGCTAGATCCCACTTATTCTCTAAAAAAGGTGCAAATGAACATTCAGACCAACATTACACACTTGCAGAAGGATTGTCAACCATTCATACAGCAAAGCCTTAGAGGTTGGAATGCATGGTTAACAACTAGGTCATATCATAAGCGAACACAAAGATATTTAAGTGGATGGGTTGGCACAGGATTTAGTATACTAAACACTGTGGATCAAGAAGTGTTAGTAAACAAGTTAAGTACCATCACTTCCAACTTAGGAAAGCTGAAAGTACCCTTAAGTTCATCCATACTTACCTTAACAGACACACAATTATTAATAGTCAAATTACTAACCTTAATAGCCAACCATACTGCTGATGATTTTACTAAGATCGCTGACTATACCGGAGACATTAGCAAAGAGATTGCACTCGCTATTCAGTGCACTCAAACACAACAGTGGGTACAGTCAGTGGCAGCAGGAATAATGAGAGAAGGAATGTCAGGTATATTACCTCAAGAAATAAGGAATACAATACTAAAAGATAGCCATACTACACAATTTGAAAAAGACCATCAAGCCTGGTGGCAATTAGTAAACTTTACTTATGAGCCGCAACATGAACATATTGAAGCTTATGTCCTCACTATCAGCGCTGCAGAGGAAAGAACTATCTTTCCTATTCTTACCTTAGGAGTGATGCATCAGAATGTCATTGTCAAGCCCATGGACCATAACGTCTGGGCAAATTACGACAATACCAAGAATAAGTGGCAGTCCATTAGCACAGAAGCATTTATTCCTAAAGGACAATTGGGTTATATCTGCGAAAACGCCAAAGTAGAAACTGAAGATTTATGCTTAGATACTGAAGACAGTGTATGCACTTTTGAAATGTTTCCACACAATAGAACCCGATCACAAGCTTATTATATAGGAAATGGGTGCGCATGTATTAGGACAGCTTGCAATAATGTTACTATAGATGACTGTCAGGAAGTAACTAACAATACTAACTTTTGTGTTTGTAACTTCGCTAGAATTGTAGGCTGTGATTTTAACTACACTGCTCCAGTAACCACTCAACAATTAATCATTGCAAAATACAATCTATATCAAGAAATACCAAAATTACAAATAGGTAATTTAACATAGTAACTTTATTAACTGTATTATCTTTATGGACTTGCAGATTGCAGTAAGTATTTACTTAAGACTTTCTTTTAGGGGTCTTGGGGGTAACTTGGTAAGAATCTTAAATTTTATTTTCCTAAGGGTTTTAGTGCAACTGGGTAAAAACAAAAACTTTATTAAACAATAACTTTATTCACCTAAGGATTGAGTGCAACTGGGTAGAACAAAAACTTTATTAATCCAAGAGTCTATATATAACTGGGGAAAACTCACTTTTACTTCAAGAAAAAAGGTTTAGGGGAGGAATGTTGTGTTCTCAGCTGTCCCCTATTAGGGTGATGTGGCAGAGGTAGTGTTTGTAGTGTGAGTGTACTTGTTCCAGGCATATGGCATAAGGTGCTTTTTGGCTCACGTACATTCATACGTCCACACAATCTCTCTCTCACTCATTCTTAGGCGGCCACCTCAATCTCTCCTCACCCATGCATACCTGTAGTCTTCATTTTACCTCTATATTTCAGCCACATGGGTTAGGTTTGGTGTTAGTCATTAGTTATGTATTTCTCTGTCTTCAATTTCTTCATTTGTCACTTCTGGTGCTTGCTCCTGATGTGAAAGAGGTCTGAGGTATGGCTTTACACACCTGGAAGGAATCCACCTCAATTTAGTACCTGTAGATACACAAGCATACCCTCTCCCCCATGACACAGGTCCCGACCACTGTCCTGTTACTATGTCTTTTATCATGACCGGTGGTTTCTGAGGGGAGTGTACCTGAGTTTTATGTTGGCATTCATACCTGTTACAGTCTGTGTCATCATGATTTAAGAAATTTAAAACATATGTCGCTTTCCACCGGCATTCCTGTGGACTATGGATGGATTCACCCTTTTTTTGTTTTTGCAGCATCTCCTTCACTATATGGTGTGGTCTCTCCACGATCGCTTGTCCCATGGGTGAGTGTAATATGCATGTAGAATGAAGAATACCCCAATTTGTTAGAAATGTTTTGACTTTTAAAGAGCAGTATGTGGGACCATTTGTCTGTTTTTATGGTTTTAGGAGTTCCCAAAGTTGCAAAACAACTAAGCCAGTGTCTGATAACATCCCTTGCCTTCTCCCCTGTATGTGCAGTAGTATTAATATACTTAGAATGTGTGTCTTTTATGACATGGACGTATTTTAGTTGACCAAATTCAGCTATGTGTGTTACGTCCGTTTGCCAGATTTCATTGGCTGTTATACCTTGGGGATTAATCTCTTCTTTAGATGGCATGGGGGCAATTTGATGACAGTCAGGACATGACATAATGGTATCTCGAGCTTGATTCATTGTGAGTTGGAACTGTTTTTTTAGGGAATGTGAATTTTGATTAAAGAACAGGTGGGATATTTTAGTTTGCTCGAGAACTTTGGGCACTGTGACAGTCATAGTGGCAGCATCTGCCTTTTGATTACCTTCCGCTATGGGTCCTGGCAAATCTGTGTGGGACCGGACATGCATTATGTAAAAATCAAGTTTTCTGTGCTTGACAAGGAACCATATAGTGCGTATTTCTGCAAAGAGACAAAGATTAGTGATATCTCAAAGGAAAGAGGCTTTGAGACACGAAACCAACCCTGCAACATAACACAAATCAGTAATAACATTAAGTGGTTGATCAGAAAACAGTTCAAAGGCTATATGGATTGCAGTAAGTTCTAGGACTTGTACAGAACCTTGGTCTATGGTCTGTACCTCTTTGTCCCACTGTCCAGTGATAGGGTTTACGCATGTTAACGCAGCCTTTCGTGACCGTCCAGATGCATCAGTGAAGACAGTAATGCCTTCCATAGGTTGTGGCCAGCAGTGGCGTGTAGTCATCAGAGGTAGGTTTTCCAGTTCTGCCCAGAGTCTGTGTTTGGGGAAATGAACAGAAATGTCACCATTGCAATCTGCCAATGCAGTCTGGAACTTGGCATCCTCTGCAAGCAGATAGTTCAAGTTGTCTTTCGTCACTGGAATGTAGATGATTTCCGGGTCTCATCCATCCAGCTCCTGTTAGATGTGCTCTGCCCTTAATGATGAGCTTAGAGAAAATTTCATTAAAGGTTCAAGCAGTTTTGGGTGGTGTGTGGGACAGAAATAACCATTCAAGAATCCTTAGGGGGTCACATTCCATCTGATCCCACAGAAACAGTACGGCAAAACGTTGGAATTTGCTGGAGACAAGTGCAAGGCGTATATGTGATGCCAAATTTGCCCCAAAGAAGCGCAGAGAGACTGCTTAGAGACAAAGTTTCATGCTCAAAGCAGGAGATATTTTATTAGCAACGCGTTGGGGAGCTCTCCAGGTCCCCCTGGGCAAAGAGCTCCGCCGTTAACAATTAGTGCAGCTCTTTTATACAATTTCTGAGTAGGTATTACATCATTATACATGTATATTCATTACATTGCAACATCTACTCGTAATATTCATATATAGGCGGAGTCTGGGCGGAGTCTTCAATTTGGGGAGGTTTGGAGGTGGGAGATCCGGAGTCTTCATCGGGGGAGGTGGTCATCTGGTTGGTCTTCCTCGGTGTAAACTTTTGAACTCTTCTCAAATCTTTCCTAATTTGGGTAGTTTCCTTGTGATGTTGGCAGGGTCTTGGTAACCTTGGCCCATCTTAAATCTGCTGATACTACTATCTCCTTGTTTTGTGTTATCTTATGGTTTTAGTATCCTTTTTGTCAACATGTTCTGTTCCCTCAGACAATTTATTACCTCCGTGGTTTCCTAATGCTAAGCTTTCCTGTAGTGCTTTACATTTTTGTGTTTTAACTTCTTGTTTCTCGGAGACTGCTTCCTTTTGAGTGGCTTCATTTCCCCCCTTTTCTTATAACTTACGAATTCTTTCATCAAGTTCTAATCCTAGGGGACGTTGGTACGCTTGTACCATTGCCCAAATCGTTTGGGTCCTTTTTGTCATGGATTTTAATTTCCACCATAGGTATATATTTGTGAGAGTTAGTAAAAACATAGCTATGGTTATGATTAGTATTGGGTGTATTAGGTAATGAAATACCTGTGTTGCCATTGGGGAATACCCTGTAAAGATATCCCACCAATGGTACTGACCTACTTGTTCAACTTTGGTTAGGACACTTTTTATCCTTTCCGAATTATGTTCCACTTGCCATACCATGCGTTTAGTTGTTTGATTTACTTTCTGAATTAATTTCTCTACCTCCGGATGTATGAGCATTGCTTTGAGAACCTCCTTGGATCCATTACACCAGAGTCAAGAAGGCCCCGAGACCTGTGTGGATGGCGCAGCCAGCAGGGAATTTAAAAATAAAATTAAGGCATAGACCAGCAGATGGGGACTAAAGATATTCAGAAACTTCTGACTCTAGTGCTGTATACAATAACAGAGACAAGGACCTGGACTGAAAACACATATGTATGAAATTTAGAAACTTAAGTGAAAACCACAAATGTTACAGATTGTTGGATATATACTGCCTTGCTCAGAGGAGAAATGAAGCTACTATTGTATGAAATAGCCACCATTAACTGGAACAAGGACAAAGGTACTTGGCTTGCATCCAGGGCAGTAAAAGGAAACCCCGATAATGGATTTTGTGAAAAGGACACTGAAACTAACCACCCCTTGGGACCAAGGTTTGATCTGCAGATACTACAAGAAGAGAGTTTTGCAGTATTAGTGAGCAGTAATAGCTGCCGCTGGGAAACTGGTTATTACAAATCAGGTTGTTTTTTTTATGAACTTTGTCAATATGGATAGAACAAAGATTGGATCAATAAAACAACTGTACCGGTAGGAGAATGGAATTTTACCTATATTAATGTCACATATATCAACTTCTGTAACAAAACTCAACTTCTAGCATACCCTAGGACAGGGCACAAGACAGGAGAATTCCTTGGCGCAAACTTGACAGCCACAGATGACCCTTGTAAGCTACCCTCAGGATATTGGTGGTTATGGGGAGATGGGTACAGTAGAAAACAACTTCCCTTAGGATGGAAAGGTATGTGCACAGTAGGCTATTTGACTAGCCAGGATAAGTTCTATAACCAAGCCAGGATCCCCTCAGGAACTTTGAGAACTCTCTGGAGAAAAATTAAGGGTGTAGAAAACCCACTAGTGAAAAGGAGAACAGGATTTCACAGCTTTGTAAGATGGTTAATACCATCCATTAGAGTGAGCGAATTAGAGAAAACTATAGTGAACATTTCAGCTACTATAGAAAGCGTAGAGAACTCTACCTTGGATGCCTTGCGAGCCTTGCAACAAGAAGTCAAGTCCCTAGCCAGTGTAGTGACTCAAAATAGAATGACCTTAGATTTATTGACCTGGAAAGAAGGGGAGTTGTGTGCAGTGATTAACCAGAGCTGTTGTTCATATGTGGCACAAGACAGATGGATAGAAAAGGATCTGCAAGCAATTATGGACAAAGCTAAGCTTTTACACTAGGTAGCCTTAGATGATACACAGTGGGGTTTTTCTGATTTTTGGAGAAAATTGACTTCCTGGTTACCTGACCTTGGTTGGCTGAAACAACAATTTGTTGTGATCCTTACTGTAATAATCTTAAGAATTTTTGTCTGTGTTTTCCTTAAATGCTTCATATGGTGTTCAAAAAGTAGTAGTGATAGTTACTTAGAATGGAAAAGACATCAATTAAGACAAAAAGTAGAATTGGGGAACTATTTTGCAAGAGTCCTCAGCCATGATGAAATTTTATAGAGAACAGTAAAGGAATTTACTTAGGATATAGAAAAGAGGGGATTGATAAAGGGTGATCAAAATATAAAGCAATGATTGTAGCCTTAGTTGCTTACTAGTTAATTTTTAGATAGAATTTAGATAAAATTTAGATAGAATTAGGATAGTTGCTCATGCTAACTTACAGACAGGATATAGTTAATTTTATAATGAAGACTTTAGTGGGAACAGAAAACCTTGGAGTTTCGATAAGGGGCTTTGAGACTCAAGAGAAGGGACCTTGAAGGTTGATAAAGAGAGATTCCTGGAGATGATACCAGTTTTGAGTTAATTGGACAGTGCCAACTCAGCAGTTCTTAGCAGAGGTAAAGAGTTCAAGCTGAGGAAGACTTCTTACTTCATCCAAAAGATCCCCAAATATTCCTGAAAGAAGACCCCCAAGGTGCGTTCCAAGGCAGAGTTATAGGAGTGGTGTATGTTAATGATTTCCCCTCCCATTTTTCAGGAATTTGCTGACACAGCTAATGTATATGTAACACAACTAATGTATATGTAATACGTTTAATGCATATGTAACATTATACTGCAGAAAAGAAGCTGAACAAAGACAATGGGTGTGCATACTTGGGTGGAGATATCCCCTATGCACCTGGTGCTGTGAATAAACATACCTGCTTCAATACTCCTTGAGAGTTTTGGAGTTTGTTTCCACAAGTCAGAAGGTTGGTTTGGAGTTGATAAATTATTTCCATTTATCAATTAAAGTTGCAGTTTTACAATGACTCGAAGCTTACAACCATTGCCAAATAGCACCAGTACTAAAAGCTAAATACACACACATTATATATTTGGAATATGCGTTTTATATAAACAGCATATTTTTAAAGGCTAGAAGGGACCATTAGGGTAATATAATTCATCCTTTGTAACACAACTCGAGTATTTCACAGATACTGTGTTAGTATCTGAGGCATTTGATCATTCCATATATTTAATCCAACAGGATACATGAATTCCTGTTGTACTTTTGAGTAGTCATTACTCTGAGCTGAAACTACCACTTATTTTGCAATATTGAACAACCCAGTTGGCTTCTTTATCAAGGAACCAGACGGCAGATTAACCATACTATCAATGCTAACACTTATAATAATGGGACACTTATATTATAATAATAGGTAAAGACCTAGGAGCAGACTAGGGATTTAAAATGGATGAAACTAGGAATTAGGGAGGCCAAAAGATTTCCTCAAATTATATTTTTAAACACTTATAACACTGTATCTGTGTATGCTTCCCATCTACAGGTGGGAATGTCCAATGTAGAATGAAGACCAGGTCATGCTAAACACATTTTGTCTGTGCTTATATATGAGTGTACTAAGGTTACTGATTGAGGCCACTGGGGTTTTTTTATGTAGAATTTCTCAAATAATATTTATTTCTCAGATTTTAATGGAAATAATACATTTTCTTCTAGTCTCAAGAATACATGGTAAAACACAGTGGAGTTTTATTAATAATTACCCTGCCATTTTCTCTTTTTATGGGGATCTCTGTGATTTCAGGCAGAATTTCCAATTTATTTGTGAGAGTTTATTTTAGCTGTGCAGTGAAAATTTAGTCATCTATTTCATTTCTTCTAAGAAAGAAAGAATAATAGGCACAACATTTCATAACCATGAAATTTAGCTTGTATAAAGGACAACTCTGCTATCTTAACTAGTTTGTAACCATTCTAGGTCAATTTGGCTATGTCAGGTTGGTTGAATACAAAGGCTTTTAGTGTTTAGTGGCAAGTGGTAATTCTATCATTTTAGGAACAGTCTTGAAGATGTTGTAGGCCTTTATAGTTTTGTACTTTCAGGAAAAAGACAAATGCAAGACAGAGAGTGAATACCTACACAGCTGCAGTGAACCCCTCATTGTGGGACTGCACAGAAGGATGGGAACAAAGAAGAGGGAAAGGACAGTAGCTCCTGCGACCCTTGCCTTTCTCTCACTTCTACCAAATATATTGCATTCTTAGGGGAGGGGAGGATGAATAGAAACCTGTCAGGCTTGCAATGATAAATATACTGTGGTGGTTTGGGTTTTTTTAATAGTCCTTTTGATTTTTAGTAAACATATTTTACACTGCTCTCTGATTACAGGTCAAGTCAGAGTTCTGTAGTTTCACACAAATAGAATTAAACCTGATTAAATTCTTTAATAGGTCAGTTGGTTGCTTTTTTTCCTGTGTATTGTGACAGCATATTAAATAAAAATTAGAAAAATGGGATAGAGTTCAGTTGAACAGGGCATCTTCCAAAAATGATATAGACTGAGTGTTGCAGTTTGAGCCCGTGAAAGTTAAATTTAATCACAGAATTCCTGAAATATATTTTTCCTACAGTTGTTCTATAGATTGTTGGCAATCCTGGCTTGTGTGGTTGGAAACTCGACTAGTGAAAGAAGCAGCAGCGCTAGCAGCAAGGAAAATGACTGCTCCTATGTTTGGGTCACAGGCTCCAAGGTTTTGTTTTGCCCTGTCTGTGATGGAAACTCTGCACCCAAAGGCCAGCTTTTCTGAAGTACTGATATGAGGAAACCTCTGTCACTTTCTCCTTTTCCTGACTTGACCCATTTCTTACAATTTCTCTCCAACCTGTGCTGTTTCCTTCCATTTCTTGAGCTTTTATCTCTCAATGAAAGTATTCCTTTTAGATGACAGAATTGTGAAACTGAAGTCTTGTTCACTTTTGATCATTCAAAATGCCATAGGGCTAATGAAACAAAACAAGGATATTAAATTCTGTGTTTGGACCAATATTGGACGCAACTATTTGTAACAAATACTCCATTATTTAAGTGATACCTCTTGTGAAATATCTGAAAGATTTTTTGAGTAAAAACCATGAATGATTTAATCTTGTATGGTCTAGTTCTCAGAAGCAATAAGACCTCATCAGCCTGATTAGATGTTTTGCATTTATTTCTATGCTTAGAATGAAAAATACTTGCTTTTCAGGCCTTGGCTGATGTAACTCATGTCTGCTTTGTGTAGAAGTACTTGGAGAATGCTTTAGATACAGGACATATTACATTTATGCACTCTGAAATGATGTCTTTTCTTGGAGAAGTCCAATATAAGACAATCCTGCCTATAAAGTAATTTTGCAGCTCTGTAAGATTTTCATATTATAGCAAATCATGTCTGATCCTTTATTTATTTGCAGAATTTGGACTCTTGCTATAACTCACTATCTTATACAGCTCTACAAAGCAGGACCAATTATTTAAATTTGAAGGTGATGTACCAAAAATAAAATAGGGGAAAAAAAAAAGAAAATATCAACTTTGATTTGGCCCTATGGAATAAAATTCAAATAGATAATGAACATACCATATGACATGAACTCAGATATAAAAGCTAAGGCAAGGAGCAGAAAGGCAGGCATTCATTGTCTCCAATGGCTACCTGCTTAGAAACTGTCATGTGTGCTGAAGCCCTGCTTCTCAGGAGTGGCCGACCATTGCTGTTCTTGGGAAGTAGAGAATAAACCATGCTATCTTTGGTTTCACTTTGCTTTTTGCAAGTACAAGCTTCTGCTTTACCTTTGCTTTAAATAAACTGCCTTATCCCAACCCACGAGTTGGTTTTCCACCTTACTCTCTCCCCTCTCCGGTTGGGAAGAGGAGTGATAGAGTGACTGGGTGGGCACCTGGCATCCAACCAAGGTCAACCCACCTTAGTCCTTTCTGACGCCCAATGTGGGGTGAGATAAAGGCAATTATATATATATATTACATACTATAGTAATAGTAGATATTGAATAGCAAACTCCTGCACGGGGCATGGAGTTTACTGGCTGCACTGCTTATCACTTTATTTTGCTAAGTTTCAGGAGTATACTAATATAAACAATGGTTCCGTGTTTTGCTTTTACACTAATGGACTTGATATGCTGGGGGAGTTATCTTCTGGGGGGCTATCTGGGAACGATGGAGGAATATACCCTTCCTCCCCTCCCTGACATTGATATAAATGGCTTTGTAATGAAGTCTCCCGCGCTCCTTGCTAATCCTTATGTGAGTTGTTTAGTAATGTTACTGTTACTAACTTATTTTGTGAGCACATTATAGAGTTTGTGGAATCTGGTGTTGTCCTGGTATAGGAGAAAACGAACTTTCAGTGATGATATATTGGGATGCACTCTGAGGTGCCCAGTTCCTGGGTGGGAGGGTGTGTGGAAGGATTTGGGCAGGTAGGGCGTTTGACACCTCCCATTACCTGGGACTTCACACCCAAACAGCCAATAAACCTGGCAAGCTGACCCGTCACCTGATGGAACGGTACCTTGCCTACCCCAGTAAAAACCAGTAGCTTCTCGCCCTGTACTGGGGCCTGGTCTGTGCTTATCGAGCCACAGTTCAATATTCTCAGAAGACTATAGTGGAGGCAAGGACCCAAACTGCAATGGAGGACACTATGGTTGAGGTAGGGACTCAAACCACAACAACTACAGTCATTGCCTCAGTAGTGAAAAAGAAGAAATGGATAAGACAAGCTACAGGTCCATATCAGCGATTAGTAAGGGAGGAAGAGGAAGAAGAAGAAGAAGAAGGAAAAGGAGTGGATGGAGGGGAGGGGGCAGATAAAAAAGATGGTCCTTCAACAAAGGAAGTCAGACAAATCAAACGAGAAACCAAGATTACCTGGTCCCTGACCTCATCAGAACTCTGGGGCTTGTGGAAAGATTACAGCTGCCAACCAGGTGAACGGATTCCTACCTGGCTGCTTTGATGGTGGGACAATGGGACTGATAGTCAACAACTGGAAGGTCATGAAGCCCAACAGCTGGGATCCCTTGCCAGAGATCATGAAATTGAAAGAGAAATTGTAATGGAGAGAACAATTTGCAGTCTTTGTAGATGGCTCCCCTCAAGTGTGAGGGAAAGGTATCCATTCAAGGAAGATCTAATGAGCTCCCCAAGAAAGTGGACCACTGCAGATGAAGGTATCCAGTACTTGAGAGAATTAATAGTGCTGGAAATAGTAACCTAAGAAGGGATGACACCCCCAAAGACCCAGAGGATGTTCCTTGCACAATGACCATGGGGAGCAAGGTGGTTCAAAGCACCCCTGCCTCATATTCTCACAACCTGATAACAGTACATTACCCAAAGATGGATCCACCAACTGTAGAGGTGATGTCGTCCTGGCTCCAAAATGTAGAAGAAATTCTGGGCACTTCCTCATTCCCATGGGCCAGCACCTCAGCTCTCAGAGGCAGCCCAAGAGATTGGTCCCCTCCTGCTCCGGTCAGAGGGAAAGGAAGCCCCAAGCACAGGTCATGTGGTGAACTCTGGTTCTTTCTATGTGACCAGGGGGAAGACATGAAGAAGTGGGATGGTGAACCCACCTGTAAGCTGGAAACCTGATGTCTCAGTTTAATGAGACTGAAGTGTTTTGCTAAGGAGGATAAGTTATGAGGAAGACCAAACTCCTCCCTCTAAGCAATCATAAATCCAAAATTAAGAGGCTCCAATTGAGGAAGTATGGTGAAAGAAAAAATAACAACCCTTTATTAAAGGATAATGTGTATTGGTAGAACAACAAAAGAACACAAAAACAACCAAACAATAATCCTGTACCCAAAAATCCCCTTCAAAAGGAAACAGTTCAGTACTTTCTGCCCTTTAGTGCAATTCTAACCATGATCAGCAGGGGGTACTGTTGGATCACTGGAGGTGCAGAACCTGCAGTTGCTCTGTGTTGGCCAGCAGGGGGTGCTGTTGGGTTATGGTAGTAGCCACGTGGGGACCCTGGTGCACGGGAGAAGCCGAAAATTGAGATCTTCCCATCCCACCAAGAAGGGGAAGGGAAAAGGGAGGAAAGGGGGTTCTTCCCATGAACTCAAGTGGTCTGCGACTGGTTGTGGCTGGGTTTTCCCCCCCCTTCATTCATGGGCACAAACCACTGTCAACATGGGAGCGGAGGAGGGAAAGGGCGACCTCCTCCCCCAAAGGTTCCTCTGCAGATGGGTCAAGTGTCTCCGATGAAATCCGAGCAGTTCTGGGATGGGGGTAGAACAGGGTACAGGAAAACAGAGGCAAACAAGGGTCAGAAGCAGTCAGGTGACTAGGCTGAAAAAAAAGTGAACCTCAGACCCCTCCAACACTCACCTTCCCTGAGTCAGGGCAAAAGTGAAGTGCCTCCCATTTCCGAGGAGAGAAAAAAACTCATCACCTCTCCCCACAGTCTTAGGAGGGTCGTCAACCTGGAATGTGGATCTGCTGGTTAGTTCTTTTGTGTGGGTCAATCACCCAAGGCAAACTACACTCCCCTGTTCTACATCTTTCTTTTACAGTAAAAAATGTAAAATGTCCTGGGAAAAATCAGGACATTGATTGGTCAGACATAGATTTAATGCTCTCAGAATTGACAGAAACAGAAAAAGAGCTTGTAATACAAAACAACAAGAAATCACGTGGAAGGGCAGATTGCAACAAATGTTTTAAGGGTGATGAAATTTTTCCAGTGTGAAAACCTAACTGGGACCCAAACAACCCAGACCATTATAAGTTATTGGAACAGTATAGAAGATTGGTCCAGGTGGGATTGCAAAGTGCTATACCTAAAACAGTAAATTGGGCTGCGTTGTATGATGTAAGGCAAGGACGAGACGAGACCCCCACGGCATTCTTAGACAGACTTAGAGTGGCCATGAGAAAATACACTACCCTGGATCCATCATCAGAGGCAGGTAAACAACAACTAGTGGGGTTACTAATGGGACAAAGTAACCCTGATATTAGAAAAAGGTTACAGAAAATCCACCATCCAGCTAACAGAGATTTAGAGATGTTAATGAATGAAGCTTGGAAAGTGTACAATAACAGGGAGAAAAGAGAGGATAGAAAACTTGCAAGGATTGTGGTTGCTGCTCTAACTCAGAATCCAAAGGTACCAGAACAGAATATTAGAGGTCATGGTCGGGGTCAGGCAATACGAGGGAGAGGAGGTTCATTGTTCCAGCAAACAAGAGTGGGACAAAATCAATGCATCTACTGCATGCAGGAGGGACATTGGAAGAGAGATTGTCCTAAATTGGCAAATAGAAACTCAGAAGGGGCTGTTATTGCTCACCAAGATACTCAATGAAGGGGACTGGCTGATTTATCCCTAGTAGACCCACTGGTTAAAATTGAGTTAGGGGAAGAGAAGGAAAAATTGGACTTTTTAATTGACACTGGAGCTACGTTTTCTGTTTTAAATCAGGAACTGATTCCTATATATAAATTTGTTCAAGTCGTGGGAGCAATTGGCCAATCAGAAAAAGCTTTCTTTTTGAAATGTCTAAAATTCAAAATTGGAAAACAGATGGGAGCACATCAATTTTTGTATTTACCAAATTCACCCAAACCCCTATTGGGCAGAGACCTGTTGGAAAATCTAGGAGCTGTAATAAAATTCAAACAAGGTAAAATTGAATTTGAAGTAAACGAAGAACAATTATTAGCAGCTCTGAGTTTAACTGTGAGCTGTATAGAACCAGAACAAAACAATCAAGATGCTGACCAAATTATAAATCAAGTGTACCCCCTGGTGTGGGCCACAGACATACCAGGTACGTCAAAGTGGGCAACTCCTATTCAAATAGAATTACAACCAGGACCCAGGTCAGTGGCTAAGAAACAATATCCCCTGAGGTTAGAAGACAGAAAAGGAATTGAACCAATAATTGAAAACTTTATAAAATTAGGACTCTTGATAGAGCGTTAATCCGACTTTAACACCCCAATTCTCCCAGTCAAGAAACCAAATGGAACTTATAGGCTAGTGCAAGATTTAAGGGCAGTAAATGAAATAGTTAAAACTTTACACTCTGTGGTAGCAAATCCTTATACACTCTTAACAAAATTAAGGGATAATTTGATTTGGTTCACAGTGTTAGATTTAAAAGATGCCTTTTTCTGTCTACCAACTGTGTAAAATATCCTTTACACAGTAGCTGAGGAGCATGGTCTCACCTGGAGCCTCTAGCAGAAAACACCAGAAGAAACCCCAAGTCAACCATGAGGGTTTTGGAGCTGGGGTTATCATGGATCAGAGACCCACTACACACTAACTGAAAAAGAGATATTAGCAGCCTATGAGGGAGTTCAAGTCACCTCAGAAGTTGTTGGAACAGAAGTATGTCTCCTCTTGGCACCGCGTTTGCCAGTTCTGCATGGATGTTCAAGGGGAACATTCCCTCAACACATCATGCAACCAGTACTACATGGAGTAAGTGGGTAGCTTTGATCACACAACAAGTCCGAATGGGAAAACCAAATTTCCTGGGATTTCTGGAAGAGATTATGGACTAACCAGAAGGGAGGGATTTTGGAGTATTGCCAGAAGAGGTGACTTGTGCCCAAGAAGCACCACCATATAACGAGTTACCAGAAAACAAAAGAGGCTATACTTTATTTACTGATGGATCTTGCCATGTGGTAGGAAACCATTGGAGGTGGAAAGTTGCTGTGTGGAGTCCCACTCGATGAGTCATCAAAGCTGCTGAAGGAGAGGGCAAGTCAAGCCAGTTGGCAGAAGTGAAAGTCATCCAACTAGCCCTAAAGATTGCTGAACGAGAAAAGTGGCCTGTGCTATACCTTTATATTGACTCCTGGATGGTGGTTAATGCCCTGTGGGGGTGGCTACAACAATGGAAGAAGGCCAATTGGCAACACAGGAGTAAACTCATCTGGGTTGCTGCATTGTGGCAGGACATCGTTGCATGGGTGGAAAATATGAGGTGCGTCATACTCACGTGCCCAGTCATGCCACCGAAGAACATCACAACAATGAGTACGTGGATAAGGCTACCAAAATTGGAATAGCCCAGGTAGACTTGGACTGGGAGCGGAAGGGTGAGCTATTTATAGCCCCATGGGCCCATGAAACATCAGGAC
The DNA here is from genome assembly GCF_022539395.1 of Myiozetetes cayanensis. Lineage (NCBI taxonomy): Eukaryota > Metazoa > Chordata > Aves > Passeriformes > Tyrannidae > Myiozetetes > Myiozetetes cayanensis. The sequence continues at coordinate 11,140 of NW_026086705.1, read as the reverse complement.
ATCTAGGAAGAGGTGCGACGTACAGATAGGATATTGACTGAGGGGTGGACCTGACCATGGAGGCCATCACACAGGTCATTCATGAATGTGAAACATGTGTGGCAATTAGGTGAGCCATGCAAGTAAAATCTCCCTGGAATAGAGGGCGGTGGTTGGATTTCCAATATGGTGAGACCTGGCAAATTGACTACATTGGACCACTGCCACAAACAAACCAGGACAAAAGCTAAATATTCACCATGGTGGAGGCAATGGCTGGATGGTTGGAAACATATCCTGTAAACCAGACCACTGCTTGAAACACAATCTCAGGCCTCGAGAGGCACATTCTGTGATGACATGGGACCCCAGAGAGAATTGAATCAGATAATAGGACTCACTCTTGGCAAAGAAACATGGCATCGAGTGGATCTATCACATCCCTTATCACCCACAAGCCTCTGGGAAGACTGAGAGGTATAATGGACTGCTGAAAACTATGTTAAGAGCGTTAGGTAATGGGACATGGAAGAATTGGGAGGTAAATTTAGCTGAGGCCACTTGGCTGGTCAACACTAGGGGATCTGCCAACTGCCCCGGTCCTGCCCAAACAGAACTCCTACACATTGTGGGAGGGGATAAAGTCCCCTGGTACTACACATGGGGAAGTGGCTGGGGAAGTCAGTGTGGGTTTCTCATTCCATGAGAAAAGGCAAACCCATCCATGGGGTTGTCTTTACTCAGGGACCAGGGTGTACCCGGTGGGGAAGGCAGGAAGATGGAGAGACCCGGTGTGTGCCTCAAGGAGATTTAACCTTGGGGGAAAGATGATCTGTGTTCTGAGTTGCATGTTGCAGGAAGTAAAGTCACAGGACAATGAAGAGCAAATTCTGCAAGGAGCAAGGACAGTGTGATAATGACCTGAGGCAGGCTGGTGTCAGTGCCCAACAATCGATTGCTTCTCCTGCCCTGAATACCCATCCCAATGGAATGGAGCCCAAGATCTGAAGGTGTCATGGTTTGGGACACAGGATCATTCCAGACCAGCGGGGTTCACACAGCTGAGTTGCAATTCTTCTTTCTGTGCCTGGTAGAATCGTAGTTTGTCTCACTCTGAGGGACCAGCCACGCTCATAAAACAGCACAGGAGACAAAGTACACAGAAAAGCAGCTGTGACTGATCACAGCCGCAGCTGGACACAGCAGGAACTGCTCTCAGCTTAGGCTGATCACAGTGGGAACTGATCTAACCTTTATTTTACAAAATGGGGGGTTTTATAGGACAGACAAAGAAGGTTCTGGAAAAAGGGAGAAGTTATGCAAAACTTGGATAGGATATTGGTCCGTTACTAGGGATTGACAGAGACAAAGGGGGGGATACATGAATCTTCAGATAACTTTTAAGTACCTAATTGGAAAGGGCAGATGCCTTCTCTGGACACTGTCCAATCAGGGACTGTCTGCTTTCTCCTATGGGAGAAAACTTACAGTCTAACAGACTCAATCTATCTGTCTGATGCTGTCTGGTCTATGTTGCCAGATGTTGTTTCCTTCCACCTTTTAAAATCCTCTTCTTCCAGGTCATCTCCCACATGAAGGAGTGGAGGAAGGACATAAAATCTGTGCAAGCACAAGAGATAGTCAGATACGGGATGTGAGCATGACGTAAATGGTATGGAATAAGGAGTGAAGATTGTATTGTGTCTGGCTGAGCTGGAGTTCATTTCCCCATAGTAGCCCTCACAGTGCTGTACTTTGCATTGGTAGCTAGAATGGTGTTGATAACACACTGGTGTCTTGGCTACTTCTGAGCACAGCATCAGTACTGTAAAATTCCTTCCTCAATCGAGGGCAAGATCCTGGGAGGGGACACAAGTAGGCCAGCTGACTCAAACTGACCAAAGGGATGTTCCATACCATATGACATCAGCTCAGATATACAAGCTAAGTCATGGAGCAGGAAGGCAGGCATCCACCATCTCCAATGGCTGCCTGATGAGGAACCGTTACATGTGCTGAAGCTCTGCTTCGTGGAAGGGAAGTGATAGAGCAGATGGGTGGGCACCTTGCATCCAGCCAAGGTCAACCCACTACAAGGGTGGATAATTCTGGAATTGGATGGGTAATACCATAAATTGTGGAACCCCTGGACATGGGGGGTGCGTGCATCTGTACTCCCTGTGGTTGAAGGTCTTCAATTAAAAAAACTACTCTATATCTTATCTCTACTAATAACTACCTGGTGAGTATTTTTGGTTCCTGAGAGATCTTAAGGCTTTAGCTGGTGCCTGAAAGGTAGAAATCTGGGAACTGTGACTCCTACGGATCGGGAAACTTCATCCTGTGGGAAATTCTTCTTCTGCTGGCATATTTTGGAGAATTCCCTGCACACCGAACCTGAGAAACCCAGCTCCTGGGAACCACACAGAGGTACGCTAAAGAACAGTTCTTTTTGGTTAATTTTACTAGCAATGGTAAAGGGTTTTTTTTCCCCGAAATTGGGAGTACTTGGTTAGGACTGGGGTGTGACTTTCTTTGGGATCCCTGGGTGTTGTGAAAGTTGGTTGTTTTTCCCAGTCTGTGGGCGAAAACATGACCCTGAAGCGGCTATGCTGGCCAGCATATCGGTCTGTTTCGCAGAGTTTCTCTCTACTTGGTGTTTTGCCTGTGTGGGTGCAGTTTGACTGGCCCATCCTCAGTAAAGGGGGGCTGGTAGAGGCTCCTCTGCAACTTCTGTAAGGCAAGGGAGGTGCAGTGGTGCAGTGTCTATGGGGGGGTGGTGGTGGTGGTTTTGGATTGGCTTGGTATGGCTGAAAGAGAAAGAGAACATTCTCTAAGACCTCTCCTTTAAAGACTGCCCTTGCTTCAAGTTGGTGATGGCATAACGTATTGTGTCTTGGTCTAGTAACCAAAAAGACTGGGGATTCAAAACTCTGTTCTGGTAAATTTTTCTGTGTCAGTTTTTTTCCCTGCCTAATAGTTATAATGGGCTGTGTTGAATCCATAGAAGAAATCCAAACGGGACCGCTTCCATTTTTATTATGGCATTGGTACCGTCATCAATAATGGAAAAAGGAGTATAAGTCGCCAGAGAAGGCTCTGATGGAGATAGAGCTCTCGATCATGCAGGGAAATAAAAGGAGGCATAGTGAAAGGTGTTCCCTCACTAGTCAGACCTATGTCAAAAGCTCAAGCGATGAGAATAGGGATCTACTAGTCGCTCTGAATATGCGAGGGGGGACACCAAGCAGTGCCGTGGCCGCGGGATGGACAGGACCAGCGGCCACTGACTGTCCCGCGCCGGATCTCTCTGCTGCCGACTCCGCTGTCCCTGACCTCTCCGCAGCTATGGGCGAGGTGCCTGCATAGAGCGGAGATGGAGCGACAGCTATTAGAAGCGGCGCTGCAAGCAAAGCCGCTGCTACTGCCGCTTCTGGGACAGTGGGCAGGGAAGCTGCTGCCACTGCCCCTGACAGCGCTGACACCGCTTCTACTGCGAAAAGGGGTGTAGCTGAGGCAAGCGGCGAAACAGTTGCTACTCCAGTTACTGGGGGCAGCTCCCCCGCTCCCCCGCTATCTCGGTTGCTGAGGAACGAAAGGGGTTCTCCGCCATTACAGGCAGGGGAGGCCCAGCCCTTAGGGTCTCTGCGGCTTCCACTTCGACAATTCTGAAAGGGAATGCAGTCTTTCCAACAACTCTCCTCCCGGCTCCCGCTGTTTTCACCATGCCAGGAGCTGCTGCAGGCACATTTGCATTTGCCACCCTGGTAGGGGGGCAGCACGGGGCTTTAGAGCCCCTGGTGCCAAAGGGAAACACGGTTCCGGACCTCCGGACCCGGCGGGAGTGGAGGCACCGACTGGGTTGGGCTACACACAGATTGGCCCAGTACCTCCCTCACCCCTGCTCCTAGGCCAGCCGCCCCACCCATGTTGTCATTGCCCTGCCTACTCAGATTTCTGGCTCGCAATAGTTGCGATAGCAACAGAGTAAAGACTGTTACAAGGATTGTTAAAATTATGTTTAAACTGTTTTTCTTGTGTATTGCCTGATATCACTGGTAACTATGAATTACGAGTTTTAGTGCTTTCAGGATTTTCACACCTCTGATCTGATAAGGCAGTGAGATCTGCAGAGGGGATGGGGGCGAAGGGTGTGTAACAGGGGATTTAGCAGTGCTGTAGAAACAACGGTTGAAGGAATTTGAAGAGAAGTTTGTGGAAGGGGGGGTTAATGAGGGATTCAGCGGTGCTGTGGGGAGGGGTAATGGGGAATTCCACTGTGCTGCAGGAACAGCGACTGAAGGAGATTGAAGAGAGGTTTGTGGAAGGGGGGGTAATGAGGGGCATGAGGGGGCCATAAGGGACCTTCATTTGGGTTTTTAGGGCCTGTTAGTCCTTTTTTTTTTTTCTTAAGGCAAAGAGGTAACTTGGTTTTCACCTTTGGGGTATTTATATTGTTGCATAATTATTTTCCTCATGGGTGATTGGGGGTTCTTTATTATTTATCTATCTGTTTAATTGCTGACACACCCAGTCCTCGGAAGACCCGAATACGGGTCATATAATACGGGGATTAGAGAGTGACTTCCCTCCTCAAACTTTGATATAATAATATATCATTTTTTTCTTAGATTTATTCTTTTTCCTGGATGAAATATCCCAGTACTTTATCATTTGTCCTAATGGATTGTTTGGTGGTATATTCAGTAGTCTATTCTGCTCTCCTGTTTTGTTTTGTTTTGTTTTTGTTTTTTTTTCTCGGGGGATCCCATCCCCATGGAATCAGAGGGCTTGCTTTTCCTTCTCTCTGTCCCATCTTCTAAGGTGCCTTGAAACTTACACACACTCGCGTCCTCTCGGTCGTGACTCATTCCCTCGCGGGTCACGAGAAATGCACTACAGGAGAGTCCACACTCGCTTGGTCTCGTATCGAGACCTCTCACACAGGCACACCTTAGGATCACCTCTCCAACCAAACGGCTCACCAAAAAAGAAAACATTATACTTACCCCTCCCTGGGGTCCTCGTTTGGTCTTCGTGCACAAAATTTAAGGGGTCTGCAGATTTTTTTGCTTTATTATCGAAATTTTACTGGGTTCACTGATCCAGAGTTTGGTGAGAACAGCCTTCAGAGCAGGGCTATACAGAGATAGGGCGCCTCCCTTTTCTGCAGGAGTCCACACCAAAGCAAATTGGATTCCCGACCAATGCACCAAAATTGTTATAAGTTAGTATAAGAATTTAGACAACTCAATTCCAATTAAACATTGATAAATTTATTAAGCAAGCAATAATAAAGCAAAACAGCGCTGGGTGGCCTGGAGGGCAAGTGCCCTGCCGAGGCACACACAAAATGTAGTAAATGTTCCTTTTTATACATTTCCAAGTCCCGGGTTTTGAATGCGATTGCTTTATGGTTTGAGTTCGTGGCTTGTTGCTGAGTGGCCATCTGGGATTTGTCAGAGATAAAAGCTGCAGTTCTTATCAGCTGTAAATTTTACTAGTACTGATACTTGTTTGTTTAGCAAGATGTCTGCAATTATTTTTACTGATACTTGCTTGATTAGCAAGTTGTCTGTGAAACTTATCTTGTTGAATTATAACAAAAGTTCCTTATTCTCTCATACACATAAGATTTTATGAACAAAGTTAACCCTTCTATTACAGTTACCAAATCTGGACCTGGATAAAGCAGCTATTCATGTTAGTTGCATGTATATACATTGCTAGTATCTGCATAATAGCTTATTGTATGATTAGTGTTGTAGGTGTTGGTCATCTTTCTGGTGGTAGAGGCTAGACAAAATAGAGTTCTTGTCACACCTCTAAAAGGGGGGACTGATGCCTCAGAATTTTTTTTTATTTTTAGTTTTTTGTAGATTTTAGAAGTAGCTGTAGTCTCTCACACTTTAGAACAGTAGTTAGCACCCACTAAACCCTTTCTCCCCATTTCATATTGAACTTTCTAAATTCTTTAGTTTGTTTAGACTTCTCTCAAGGTAGGCCTTCATTCTGTATAAGAACATTTGCACCTCGAGCCTCTACAACAAGAAACCACAATAGACAAAGCAACCTTCAAGCCCTTAACCTTGGAGGAACTCCAAAAGACTATACGAACTGTGAAGAAGAGGAAGATGAGGAAGGACGGGGGTCTTAGGGCCCCTTGACTCAATTCTGAAGAGGGGCGTGTGGGGGGCACAACTGGGGAGGATCTGGGCAGTGGATAATTCTGGAATTGGATGGACAATACCATAAATTATGGAACACGTGAGGCGTGTGCATCTGTACTCCCTGTGGTTGAAGGCCTTCAATTAAGGAAACTGTTCTATATCTTATCTCCACTACTAATTGCCTGGTGAGTATTTTTGGCTCCCGAGTGATCTTAAAGCATCAGAGGCGAGACACCTAGGATCTCTGTCTTGAGATTCAGATATTGACCAGGGGTTCATAAAGAAGTGAGAACCTCTCAGCCTCTGGAAACGCCTCCTAGTGAGTGTGAGGGAGACATATGTCTCTGAAGGAGATTTGCAGATGCAGCGAGGCTGCTGGGAGACCATGGAACAGGGGATCCAATGATTCAGAGAGCTAACTGTGCTTTTCTCCAACAATGGACCAGACTCCAGAAGTCCTGACAATGTCAGGTGTATGTCCCCTATGTGTATAAAACTAGCACAAAGCAGATCAGATATGTATGCACATTTCCTAGTCTCACTTCGAGGGTTTGATGGAGAGGAAACAGTGGGCTCCATGTCAAAGATGTTATGGGCATATGAGGACACCATCCATGCTCCATCCCAAGTGTAGGAGTAGTTGTGTTTTCAGAAGAATTTTTAATGGAAAAGCTAGAAACTCATTTTCACTTAAGAAGCCTGCAAAGTGCCTTCTCAAGAGGGTTAGATGTTTTTTTCCCCTCTGCAGTCCAGAGGGGGTTACAGAGTGAAACGAGAGCAAGACCTAAAAGAGTTAACTGAGGTATCTTGCTCTGTTGAGAGAATCACCCAATACCTGCTCTGTCTGTGCTGCTAAGGAATCATTGCAAAAACATTGATAACTCGTTCTGTTCTGCTTACTGGGCCTAAACCTAATCATAAGAAGAATGCTAGAAACACTATACAGTCAACCTAGAGGTTATAAATTAAGACAGGTAGACATTTGAATAGGAGAAAAGGGCTTAGAGCCAAGGGTTTTTGCAAGCTTCAGTAGTTAGGACATTAACAATAGAAAGGTAAGAAGGTCAAAGCAAGGGAGAAGAGAAATAGACCCTCGAGTTAAGGCTGAAGGCTGGAAGGACCACCAAAATGCTGTTCCAAGAGAAGAATCTGGAAAGCACCACCCTAAGCTCCGCCCAGACTCTACCTAGACTCCACCTATCCTTAATATGTATGATTAGATGTTGTAACCATATGAATATGTATGCTGAGATGTTGTAATCATATATGTAGACTGTATGAATTACCTTGTTTTGCCTTGATACCTTTGAGCAAGTTTGTCCAGCATGAGCTGGCTTGTTCCCAACATTGAATAAATAAATACCTTGCTGCTTATAGATAAAAAAATGTCTCTGAGCAGTTCATCATTATGAGGTTTTCTTGGCATCAAGAGAGAACTGTGTTATCTCTCTCTCTGCTATGCCAGAGAGATAACCCTAACAGACATGTACAGAGGCCTTGGGAAGGCAGGGCAGAAACAGAGAGGATAAAGAGGCCCTGGAGAGGGTGGGAACTTGCCTTTTCTCCCTGAGGCCTGGTGCTTCAATAAGCACTGTAAGGTATTTGTAAGTTTCTTGTGTTTTTGCCTTCTAAATAAACTTTGAATTCTTTCCACTGCCTTGGCATTTCTAGGGATACCTGCGTATCTTACTTTACACCAAGCCAAAGTGTCATCCATGGAAAAACTGCCTGAGGACCTCCAGAATCTCAAAGAAGAGCTCACCAACCAAATCAGAAACAACCACAAAAAAGAGAAGATTAAGGAGATTAAGTTTCCATGTGGCACCAGTGCAAAACAGAGCTCCTGAGGCCAGAAACAGACACCCCTCAGCTGGGGGAAGGGACTACACAAACTGACCTGTGGTACTTACTACTTGACCATGGAGAAGACATGAGACGGTGAGACAGGAAACGTACTTGTGTCCTAGCAGTCTGAGTACAAGAACTGAAGGAGAAAGAAAAAAGTAAGTCAGCGAGAGTAAGTGCAGTGCCAGTTTCCCGTGGGCAAGGACCTGACCCACTAGAAGGTACCTCCCAAATGTATTCACAGGAAAAAAACTGTGAATGCCATAACCAAGACCAGTGTTAGAGGGGCCCTGCCTCTAGCCAGGTAGAGGCATGGGACAACTGTGTCTATTGGACTGTGTGGATACGGTGGCCTGGCACATCAGACCCACAAGAATACAAGACTTTGATTGACACTGGCGCACAATGTACTTTAATACCATCAGGACATGTGGGACTGGAAACTATTTCCATTTCTGGGGTGACAGGGGGTTCTCAAGAACTGATGGTACTAGAAGCTGAAGTGAGCCTGACTAGGAAAGACTGAGAGAAACACCCCATTGTGACTGGGCCAGATGCCCCATGTATCCTGGGCATTGCCTATCTCAGGAACAGATACTTCAAAGACCCAAAAGGACATTGATGGGCTTTTAGAATAGCTGCTGTGGAGACAGAAGGGATTAAACAGTTGAATTTATTTCCTGGATTCTCATAGAATCCTACTGTGGGACTACTGAAGGTTGAGGAACAGCAGGTGCCAATTGCCACCACAACAGTGCATTGTCGGCAATACTGAACAAACCGAGACTCCAAGATTCCCATCCATAATATGATCCATGAGCTGAAGAGCCAAGGGGTAGTCAGCAAGACTCACTCACCTTTCAACAACTTCATTTGGCCCATGCATAGGTCTGATGGAGAATGGAAATTGACTGTGGACTATCGTGGCTTGAATGAAGTTACCCCATTGCTAAGTGCTGCTGTGACAGACATTCAGTATGGAGTCCAAGGCAGCAAAGTGATACACCACTATTGACATTGCAAATGCGTTTTTCTCCATTCGCCTAGCAGATGAGTGTGAGCCACAGTTTGCTTTCACCTGGAGGGGCATGCAGTACACATGGAACCGATTGCCCCAGGGGTGGAAACGCAGTCCTACCATCTGTCATGGACTGATCCAAACTTCATTAGAGAAGGGTGAGGCTCCAGAACATCTGCAAGACATCCATGACATCATTGTATGGGGGAACACAGCAGCAGAAGTCTCTGAGAAAGGAGAAAAGATCATCCAGATCCTCCTGAAAGTTGGTTTTGCCATCAAAAAGAGTAAGGTCAAGGGACCTGCCTGAGAGATCCAGTTCCTGGGAGTGAAGTGGCAAGACGGACAAGGTAAAATCCCAACAGAAGTCATCAACAAGATCACAGCGATGTCTCCACTGACCAGCAAGAAACGCAAACTTTCCTGAGCACCAAAGGTTTCTGAAGGATGCATATCCCAGAATAGAGCCAGATCAGAAGCCCTCTCTACTTGGTAACCCGTAAGAAGAATGACTTCCACTGGGGTCCTGAACATCAGCAAACCTTTGAACAGATCAAACAGGAGATTGATTGTCGGGAGTGGAGCAATGGAGGCCTACAGAGAATGGAGACAGATACAGAAAGGCTACGAAGGAACCTCGGAGGAAGAAATCGATCTGGAGGTGCTTTGACAGCTGCAACTGCAGGAAGCGCCTGAGATCCAGCGATAAGACGCCGCTTCCACAGACCCCTGCAGGACCCCCCTATCTGTGCCCCCCTCACAATTCCTTCCCCTCCTTCCCTAACTCCCAAATCTCCCTATATGGCTGGACATATCCCTGCAGCCAATCCCTCCATTTTCCCTTATCTCTGACCCTTAGGATTCGTGCCCCTGGCAAGAATCCCACCCTTGTTCGAGACCCTTCGATGTACCTCTCTATATAAACTGACACCTTGTTTTAATAAGGAGCCATTTTGTGAGTCACCTATCTGGGGACTCGTTTCCTATACAAAATGTGCGCGAGGGTCTATCGCGGGGACAGACCCCACCCGTGATAAATGGCGCTCAACGCGGTCAGAACTCCCCTTTCTTATATTAAGAAAGGTCTCTGATTCACCTGAGCTACTGGTGCCGTTTGATTTCCGGAGTCAAACCCACCCCACGACCCTGCCTCACTCAAGCGATTCCTGGACCCCCGGTCCACTCAGTCTCACGTCGCTGCTGCTGCGAGAAAAAACCCCCGGTCCGAGCGACCCCCCCGCTTGGAGCTGCTGCCGCTGCCGCCGCTGCCGAAACCGCCGGTCGCCGACCCTGCGCCCAGCGCAGCGGACGCGCCCCGCTCCACCCGTGTTCGGACCACCGCCACCCCGTCCTGGGAGACGCAACTGTAGCCCCGCTCCAGTCCGACTGCGACCAGAGCACCCCGTGAGATAGCGAGTGAGGTACCCAAAACTTTTTTATTTTAATAATGGGAAATAAGCTCTCTAATTCGGAAAAGCAGTTTTATGAACGCATGAAAACTATAATACTTGCAGAGGGACTTCCACTTGATAAAAAATCCCTCAAAGCCTTAACTAAATGGATTTCCAAACATAAACTCCTCTCTTCAGAGTTATTAACTCACCGGCAATGGTTTCAACTTGGGGAAACATTATCAGACGCCTTCGAACGGGGCAATCAAGCGGCTGGACTGTCCCTTATATCATGGCGTTTAATTTACCCCCATTTAAAAAAACAAAAGAAAAACGGAGACAGCAGCCTTTCTCTTCCGTTCAAAAATCCCGCGGAAACTAAAAAACCCCGCCCACCATGCTCCCAACATGGCGCCGAGGGCTGCACCCCCACCCTTAACCGCGCGAAAAAACTAACCACACCCCCACCCCGGGATGACGTCAGCAAGCAATATGATTCCAGCCCTAACTCCACCCCCCCTCCTTCCCCACGACCGCGCAGCCTCCGCTTTTCCGAGGGGAGGGGCCGGAGCCGATGTGTTACCAACTGCGCGACTCCCGAATGTAAACATCCGCAAAAATGGCTGCGCCATGAATCCCGTGCCGCGAGTAAAAACCTGCAACTAACAGACAACCCAGCCTGTAAGCAACGCAGGCTGTGACTCCCTACCACAGACAATAAGTGGCAGGGTCCGAGA
>NW_026086704.1:0-13355 GCF_022539395.1 Myiozetetes cayanensis | reverse complement strand
AAGGCAGAGTATTCTAATGTTGTCAGCCATGCGCTGGTAACCTGTCTGATGTCATTGGGTGTAAGGTCGAAGGCGTTAAAAAAGGATTCTAGGAGACTGAGGGTGTAAGGGGAATTCAAGCTGTGGTCTGAGATAGCTTTTTTGATGTCTTTGAGTACTGGGTAGGAAATGGGTCTCCACTGAGGAGGTCTGCCGTCTTCTTTGATGATGGGAAAAGCTCGGAGCATCTCCAAGTCGCCAGCAAGTGCGACTTGCTCATGGAAGACTTTCCAAGCTTTCTCCTGTGCCTCTATAACCTCATGGGTAACATCAACCCAAGGACCTGGTGTTACAGGGTCCTGGGTAGTAGCAGTAGCTGGAAAGGTACATACATCTCCTTGGTCTCCAGTAGGAGTGATATATTTAAATGTGGAGACAGGAGGTGTAAATGTTTTGGAAGATGGAGATGAACATCTGTTATTCTTAGGTGCCTTAGTTTTCGTTGAAGGTGTGGTTCGATTGCAAGAAGATGGTATTGTTTCCTCATCAGTTTCTGAGGAGGTGTCATTGTCAGAGGAATTGTGTTTGGAATGAGATGTGAGTGAATGTTGGTGATTGGAAATAGGAGGGTGTTGTTTGTTTGGAGGAGAGATAGGAGTTTGTTGTTTTGAGTGAGGAGTAGAGGTGTGGGTAATGGTGTGGTGAGAGTGTATGGACTTGAAGGAGAATTTCTTGTAGGCCACAGGTGGAAGTAGGACGTGAGCCTTGGCCAGAGGCTCAGGCCTATGTGGCTCCTCAGGTGGTGTGGGATGTGACGGATAGTGTGGTCGGGGAATAGTGGGTTTCATGGAAGGTCTGGGTGGTAGTGAAGGGTAGGTCTTAGGTGAATAAGGTACAGGCCCAATGTCATGGGTGCGGCCATGTTGTTCAGGAAGGGTGGAGTCTATAGCCGGAAGTGGGGTGTGTCCTTGGATGAAGGGTGGAGACACAAGGTGATGTAACTGGGGAGTGTCTATGACGTCGAGGGGGGCGGAGACAAATGGAGATGTGACGTCAGGGGGAGTGTAGTTCGGCGGTTCCGCCTTAGGGGTTGTAACTTCAACTCCACCCACATGCCCTCCCTCGTGGTCCCATGAAACAAGATGTCTCCCGACGCTGGCATTGTCGTCGCGTGGCATGCAGTGGGTACATGTTTTACCGCCATTTTGTCCTTCATCCCTCCCGGAGGTCACTCCCGCCATGTTAGTAGGGGGGGAGGAGGTGCAGGGCCGCCATTTTGAGTTGTAGCCGAATTGACTGTAGGGGTGGAAAGCCCACTTTTCTGCCGATCTTGGAGCAGCATATATATGAGTCTCCAGGCAATCAAAGACTTCGCCGCTATCTTATCTCCTCTCTTTTCTGCCCTCCAAAGAGTGGCACCGAGGGTATCCCAGTCTTTGATGTTAAGTTCATCTGGGAGATGGACTTGGTGGGTGTTTATCCAGGTGGCAAGGGCTTTCAGAGATGCCTTATCATATTTATGCCCCTGGTATTCGATTACCGCTCTTATCTTTTTATATATTGGGCGCTCGGGTTTACGTAGAGCGGATCCCATGGTGATTCGATGCGCCGAAACAGGGGGTTTGGAGAAGGGTTAGGGAGGGTAGGGGCTTCCCCGACAGCTCACCTCTCTCGGCGGTCGCCTGCTCCATCGATGAGGGGGACTCGTCGTCCAGTCTCTGCCGGGGAGGCTGCCGGACTGCGGCGTATCAGGAACTCCCGCAGTTGTTACCCAGTGAAAGGTTGATGTAAGAAGATCAAAAATGAAAATCTTACAAAGCAACCTTACACGTTGGGAGCCATTTGTCGCAGCCTTGTCCGCTGGGAAGGGAGCAGACGAGTTGCGGAGGGTTCTTGCAGGCTGCTTTGTGAGAGGTTGGATTGCGCAGCAGCAAGGGCGTCTCGGTTAGGTTCGCACGCACTGTGTCCCGCAAGGAATACACAGACACGATGTGAACACCAAGGACGCCAAAGGCTAATCCGTTTATTAAACAAAATGGAGGGGTTTTTATACCCCTCGAGGGAGAAGAATCTGGAAAAGGGGAGGTAACCAGGCGGAGCATGCAAATCCGCAACACTTCACTGGGTAACGGGAGAGACATAAACATGAGGGGGTGTGAATTAGGGAGGAGGAAACTTAGGGCAACAGGATTGGACGGTATCACATGATAAACCGACCAATGGGGAGAGTGTTGCCAAGCCTGACAGGGCTTATCGGCTAGGGGGAGAAGAAGGGAAAATGGAGGACAGGTAACCTAACCATAGGTTTTAAGTCCAACATACAAGTTACTTCACAACAGTCCCTGAGGTAAATTTCAAAGTCCTGGTTCCATATCGTCTCTTTGCACCTTCCAGGCGTCAAAGTTGGTGTTGTTATCTCTATCCTTTTTCCAAGCATCCATGGTTGCGTAGACCCCGTCGCCAACACTCTGTGCTCTCCTGCAGTTCCTCATTTCCTACACACAAGTCCTCCCCTGCCATCAGAGCCAGCACAAGCTGCAGAGCCCCAGGCAGGGGACCTGGAGACCATTTGCCACTGGCCACCAGCACAGAACATCTGAGCCCGCCCTCAGGCCCTGAAGGACCACAGTGAGTCCTTCTCTCCCTGCACGGCCTGAGTGGGGAAACAACCTAAGCAAGGAGATTTTAGAGAGTCTATTCCTTGGCTTTTTTTTTACACCAACCTTTTAAAAAGAACCAAGGCTTCAGGACCTGCCCAGGGGGATCCCCTTTCCTGATGGAAATGATGTTAAGGAGCCCAGCTCTGTGCCAGCAGTGCCAGGGCCTGTCCCTGCCCATGGTCCCAGCACTGACCCACAGCAGTGACTGAGCTGCCAGAGCACTCAAGCCTTGGGAAGGAGCAGAAAGGAGAAGGAGGCAGTGGACAAAGGTATCTCTGAAAAGCCCAAGAGCTGCTGCTCCCTGGCAGTGCTCCTGTCCCAGGACTCTTTATCCCTTATCCTCTGAACACAGGCACTGCCCTCCAGCTGCAGGGAAGTTCTTGGAGCAAGAATCTGGACAAAAGAACTCAAGTCCATTATTAGAGATTGTGATTCCTAATGTACAGAATAACAAAGGATGGATGTTTGACAAACAAGTTGCTGCAGTAACATTTTTTTTGTTTAAATACACACACAGCGAATGTTTCCTCATTTACACAATTTTGGGTCAAAACAAAATGTATAGAATGAATTAGGTATGTGATGAAGAATAAAGTTCTATGTTAACAACATAAAAAGAGGAAAAAATATAGGAAAACTCCCACACACACACACACTCAAAAGTTTTAGAAGGCAGGCTGGGCCAGTGAAGGGTTACACAGTGAGTGTTCTGCAGAAGAAAAGAGGCAGTTTATTGCCCCTGAAAAGAATCCAGTCATCATTTTCCTTATGGCATCCTTGAGCTCCTGGTTCCTCAGGCTGTAGATGAGGGGGTTCAGGGCTGGAGGCACCACCGAGTACAGAATTGACACCCCCAGATCCAGGGGTTGGGAGGAGATGGAGGGGGGCTTGAGGTGGGCAAAAATGATGGTGCTGACAAACAGGGAGACAACGGCCAGGTGAGGGAGGCACGTGGAAAAGGCTTTGTGCCGTCCCTCATCAGAGGGGATCCTCAGCACAGCCTTAAAGATCTGCACATAGGAGAAAACAATGAAAATGAAACAAATGAACACTAAACAGGCACTAACTACAGTGAGCCCAATTACCCTGAGGTAGCCTGTGTGTGAGCAGGAGAGCTTGAGGATGTGTGGGATTTCACAGAAGAACTGGCCCAGGGCATTGCCCCGACAAAGGGACAGGGAAAATGTATTGGCTGTGTGCAGCAGAGCATTGAGAAACCCAGAGGCCCAAGCAGCTGCTGCCATGTGGGCACAAGCTCTGCTGCCCAGGAGGGTCCCGTAGTGCAGGGGTTTGCAGATGGCAACGTAGCGGTCGTAGCACATGATGGTCAGGAGGAAATACTCTGCTCCAAGGAAGAAGAGAAGGAAAAAGAGTTGTGCAGCACATCCTGTGTAGGAGATGGTTGTGGTGCCCCAGAGGGAGTTGTGCATGGCTTTGGGCACAGTGGTGCAGATGCAGCCCAGGTCTGTGAGGGAGAGGTGCAGCAGGAAGAAGTCCCTGGGGGTGTGCAGGTGCTGGTCACAGGCTACGGCGCTGAGGATGAGGCTGTTGCCCAGGAGGGCAGCCAGGGAGATGCCCAGGAAGAGCCAGAAGTGCAGCAGCTGCAGCTCCCGCCTGTCTGAGAATGCCAGGAGCAGGAACTGGGCCATGGAGCTGCTGTTGGGCATTTGATGCCTCTGGGCATGGGGAACTGTCAGAGGAAAAAAAGGCCGTGACAAGTTAAGGGAAACTTCTCTTGTTTCCCAGAGACCCTCCCCTGTCAGACAGCCTTTTGAGTTTATAGGAGATCTTTCTTCAACTCCAGGAGTGAAGCCCTGGTTTGTTCTGGCTGAATGTGATATGACGAGCAGGGAACTGCCCACCACACTTGCATAGTTCAGCCTTACTCTGTGGAAATGTGTTGGGTCAGGGCCCTCTCCTGGTGTTCAGCTTTGTCCTATGAAACTGCTGTAATGCAAAGGGCTTGTCACAATCTGCACTTCAAGTTCGGAGGAATGGGTATTGGAATGCATTTTTATTTTCCTAGAGTTTCTACAGATCCTCTTCATCTTCCCTGCTGACCATTTTAGGAAGCCAGAAACCCTCAGCCTTTCTGCTGCCCACAGTGGACACAAAGGGAATTCTGTGAGGGACAATGATGAGTGGACAGTGAGAGGAGTTGGTCTGTTCCTGTTGTGTTTCAGGATTCTCTGGGCTTTCATTTTTCCCAGATGGAAGAACACCATCCTCCCATGTTTCTCTTAAAAAACACCAGGCACTGCTGAGGGCACAGAGATCCCCCACAGCCCATCAAATGTCTGTCTCTTTCTCAAGGTCTCAGCAACCCGTTTATTGTCAAGGAAGGCTCATTTCATCAACCCAATGTGGCTCATTTCACCAACCCAACAGAAATTTCACAGTTGTAGCATTTCTGCTATTCTCTGTGAGGATTTCAGAGAACACAAAAATGCTACAGGACATGTTTGCATCCTGGAGGGAAGCTCCCAGCTTGGAAGGAAACCTGAGGGACACAGCCAAGTATCCTGATGATGGCATTTGACTCAGGGACATTGAGCTCCTTCCCTGGATACACTGACAGCATTGGCCAGAGCCCCCTGGGCAGAGCAAAGCTGGGACACTTGTTCCCATGGACAGGGCTGCAGGAAAGGAGCCCCAAGGGCAGGGGGTGACTGTGCAGCTCCGAGTGCCCTGCCCAGAGAGCCCCAGAGCAGCAGCAAGAGAAGAAGGCCCAGGGCACAGGCAGGAGGAGGAACAAGGCCCAGCACAGGGAGGGTGCGGCTGGGAGAGGCCGGGGCAGAGCCCGCCGGGCACTCGGGACAGCGTCACCCTGAGCCAGCTGGGCCACCTCCCAGAGCCCAGCAGGGCCGGGCAGCTGCTCCCAGCCCTGTGCTCTGCTCAGGGAACTGGGCCCGGGGCTGCAGAGCTGCCCCACGGCTCTGCTGCAGCTCTGCCTGCACAGGAGGGGCTTCAGCCCTTGCACCCCCGGCCCTGAGGGCAGAGGCTTGGCTGGGGGAGAGGAGGGCAGGGGGCTTCTACACAGGGAGGGCTCTGCACTGCAGGGGATCCCATGCACATCTCTAAACATTCCAGGACACTGCAGGGCTTTCAGTTCTTCCCTGGGCCAGGACTTAGCCCTGTCAGCACTCCCAGATCCCATCCCAACCTCTGTGCACTCACCTTGGCCCTACAGAAACCTGCCTGTCTGCAGGGCACCCACTGGGCACCTTTTCTTCTTTGCAGGTGGAAAAAGGGCAGGTCAGGAAAAAACTGATGGGTCCAGCAAAGGTGATGCTGCTTCTGTTAAAGGCAGAGGAGAGGCTGAAGGCACTTTAGGAAGCTGCTCTCAGCCCCACTGTTCATTCAATGTTACAGCTCAGGTGTCTCAGTGACTTGCCCAACATGAGAGCTCCTTTTCCACTTCTCAACCCAAAAACTCCCCAGAAGCAGGAAACTGAAAACACTGACTCAAAAAAGCTCCTTATCTTCAAAATAATCTTGCTTTGTCCTTCCCCTTTGAAAGTTCTCTTGGAAAGGTGCTGGTGTGATCTGGATCTGTGAGCAGCCCTGACCCCACACAGCACTCGTTCAAGGGCAGGAAGACCCTGCCTGGGCCCTGTTGGGGTTCTCTCCCTCCACCTCCAGCTTCTCCCTGCACAGATGAGGGCAACTCCCCAGGCAGGGGGAGAGCTGACCCTGGCAGGCAGTAGAGTCCTTTCTCTGGCCCAAAGAACCCTGGAGCACAGGGACCCTGCTGTGCAGGACAGCCCTGGGCACCCCTGGCTGCACCCCCACCCTGACAGCCCACAGCCATCCCTGGGAGAAGGAGCCGTCCTGCCCTGTCCCTCTGATGGGGTCTCAGGGAAGCCCTGCCCTGGAGCACATCCTGCCCCTGGGCAACAGAGACACTGGGACAGTCCTGACAGATGCCCAGGGCTGGGGATGTGCCAGCTTTAGGAGAGTCCTGCAGGCACACAA
Source organism: Myiozetetes cayanensis (assembly GCF_022539395.1). Classification (NCBI taxonomy): domain Eukaryota; kingdom Metazoa; phylum Chordata; class Aves; order Passeriformes; family Tyrannidae; genus Myiozetetes; species Myiozetetes cayanensis. The sequence continues at coordinate 6,741 of NW_026086704.1, read as the reverse complement.
GCCACATTGCCCTGCATCTGTAGACTCACTGTGCAGAGGGCTGTGAAATTGTGTCCCCAAGTGAAGTGTCAGCTGAACACCTCCCATCTTTGCTCTGCCTTGAACCTCCCTCTGCCTTGCTTCTCTTCTCTGGTGCCTTCAGGCAGTGCCCTCAGCCCTGCTGGGCTGTGCAGAGGAGCTGCTCCTGGGCAGAGCTGTCTCTCTGCAGCGCTGCCTGCTTGCCAGGAGCAACCTGTGTGCCGGGAGCCTGGCCCAGCTCAGCAGCACAGCAACAGCCCCAGGTATTTCATCACCCTGGGGGCTTTGGGGATGAGTCCCTGAACATCAGACCCTGAGGAGAGTTGCAGGAACCTCTTGAGACACCAAAGTGAGATTCCAACTGTAAAGTTTCTTGTAGTGTTAATGGGTCCCACTGAGGAACCCAACTGAGAAAACATCCCCAGGATCTTGGTAGAGCACAAACCTGGAAACTGTGATGACAGGTCACAGAATCACAGGATCATCAAGGTTGGAAGAGACCTTCAAGATCTTCTGGTCCAACGGTCAACCAGCACCACCATAATCACCCCTAAACCATATCCCAAAGTGCCATATCCAGATGCCATCTGAACACTTCCAGAGATTCCACCAACTCCCTTGGCTACTTGTTCCAACACCTAAACCCTTTGTCAGTGAAAAAAGCATTTTCTAATATCTAATCTGAACCTCACCCAAGACAACTCAAGGTCATTTCCTCTCTTGCTGTCACTAAGGGCTTTCTGGAAGAGACTGACGCCCTTCCCCACTAAAACCTCCTTTCAGGTCACTGTAGAGAGTGATGAGGTGCTCCGTGAGCCTCCTCTTCTGCAGACTAAAGAACCCCAGTTCCCTCAGCTGCTCATCATCAGACAGGTTTTCCAGACCCTTCCCCAGCTCCGTTCCCTTCTCTGGACACGCTCCAGCCCCTCCAGGCCCTTTTTGCACTCAGGGGCCAGAACTGGACACAGCATTCGAGGTGGGGCCTCCCCAGTGCCCAGCACAGAGAGGCAATCACTGCCCTGGTCCTGCTGGCCACCCTGTTCTCCAGAAAGGCCAGGTTGCCCTTGGCCTTCTTGCCCCCCTGGGCACACTCTGGCTCATATCCAGGCACTCTCAAGCAGCACCCCCAAGTCCCTTCCTGCTGAGCAGCTCTCAAGCCCCTCTGCCCCCAGCCTGGAGCCTTCCAGGGGGTTGTTGTGACCCAAGTGCAGGCCCTGACACTTGGCCTGATTGATGCAGCCTGTCCAGATCCCTCTGCAGAGCCTTCCTGCCCTCCAGCAGATCCACACTCACACCCAACTTCATGAAATCCACGAATTTCCTAAGGGGGCACTCGATCCTCTCATCCAGATCACCAAGAATGATGTTAAACAGGAGCAGCCCCAACCCTGAGCCCTTGGGCACCCCACTAGTGACCGGCCCCACCTGGATTTAGTTCCATCCCCCACCACTCTCTGGGCCATCAGCCAGTTTTTCCCCCAGCAAACAGTTCCCTCGTCCAGGCCATGAGCAGCCAGTTTGTGCAGGAGGTGCTGTGGGAGATGGGGCCAAAGGTTTTCCTGAAGTCAGCACAGACACATCCCCAGCCTTTCCCTCAGCTGCTGAGGGGGTCATTTGTCACAGAAGGAGACCAGGTTGGTCAGGCAGGACCTGCCTTTCCCAACCCCACGCTGGCTGGGCCTGATCCCCTGGATGTCCTGCCCGTGCCATGGGATAGGGATGTGAGAAATAGAAACTTGACTCACAGTGTCCCAAAATGCCCAAATAAGGAACAATGTACTCTTATAGAAGTCCTGGAGAATTAGATCAGGGATGTAACTCAAACTAACAGGATGTCAATAAGCTCTGTGTCCCCAGATAAGGTGAAGAACAAACGTAACAGTTTTTGGTGGTGGAACAGGATCATGATGGGCCTGCTCAAGAACTGAGGGCAAGGCAACAGCATTTGGAAGCCTGGAAGGACCAAAGAAGGACCTCCATGGGGGTGACTGTGTGAAGCAAACTAATGAATATGTGTTAAGCAAACCTGCACATCTAATGAATATGTAACCAGAGTGTGCAATAAGAAGCCCTGTCCATCTGTCATTTGGCACCTTGGGTTAGAGGAGCTTCCCTGCCAACGTCCAGTGCTGAATAAAGAACAATTCCTGCTTCTTAATACTTACAAATTGGAGTGGAGGTGTTTGTTTCTGCCACCTTTTGGTATCAGGGCCATTGTGACACTTTGGAACCTCCTGGAATCCAAGGGCCATTGCCACAGTGCAAGGCCTTATGGAGCCAAAGGCCCTTGGACACTGGGGCAGCTCACAGAATCCAGGGGCCTTGATGACACTCCAGGGTGTCACAGAACCAAAGGAGTCCCGGGAAGGTGCTGAACCTCCTGGAATCAAGGTGGCATTGTGACACTGTGACACTGTGACACTGTGACACTGCAGGGTCATGTGGAGACAAAGGGGCCATTGTGACCCTGGGCAACCTCCCAGCACCAAGGGCCATTGTGACACTGCAGGGCCTCATGGATTCAAAGGAGTGCTGGGACACTCTGGGCCTGATGGAATCACTGTGCAATTGGGACACCACAGAACCTCATGGAATCCTCAGGACCACTGTGACATATTGGAATCTTCTAGAATCAAGGGACCATGGTGACAGAGCAGGGCCTATGGAGCATAAGGGACCACTGTGACACTGTGGAACCTCATGGAATAAAGGAACCTGTGAGACACTGGATTATTGGGATACTTCTTGACTCAGAACAACTCCAGTGTGTGTGGGGGTGGGGAAGGGACAGGTTGAATTTGCCAAAAGGTGAGGTGGTGCCCTGTTCCATTGCCCAGCCCTTGGAGCCTCCTTGGGCAGCCCTGGAGCTGCTGTCAGTCCAAAGCAGCCCGGGAGCACTGCCCCATCCCACAGCCTGGAGCCCCTAACCCAGCCCCACACTGGCTCCAGCACACCAGCAGCTCTGCCCCTCACCCTCCTGCAGCCCCAGAGTGGCCAGTGGGCCACAAGTCCCCCCTGGGGGGTGGGCACGGGGGGCAGAGCAAATCAAACGAGCCCCGTGCGGCCATTGCGTGGTCGGACCCTCCATCTGGGCACGGGGAAGCTGCACTGGCACCAGACTGAGGGTGGGAACTGCAGTTCTCTCTTCTTCTCTCTCTTTCTTTATTTCTTCATCTCCTTTCTTAATAGTTTGGGTCACTTCAAACCAGATGGGTTGGGTTTTTGCTGACTTGTCTGGGTTGGCCTGTGCTCAGTCAGTGCTTTGGGGAATGCTCTATTCTGGTGGAATGTTGCCCTTTCAGCTTTTGCCAAGCTCCCTTATTTGCTCAAGGTTCAAGTTCTCATCATGGCTGGGTCTCGGGAATATCAGGGTTTGATCTGGCCACTGCCTCTCCGGGCAGTCTCTGCCCGCATTCTCCACCATTAGTGTTGTGGTTTTGCTCTGGACCAATTTGCTTTCACACCCCCCACACAATTACTATTAGTTGAGAGAAGGTTTATGCAGACAAAAGAGACTGGATTTGGGGAAAATAGTATTAACATTTATTACTAGCAAAATAAAAATTACTAAAGAACTACATCTATAACAATTCTACTTAAGTAAAAGTGCTAGGTATTTACAGAAATACTCCTCCCCCCTTTATATCAGTCCGAGGAGGAGAAGCAGTCCTTTTCCATTCCGGCTCCAGGTGTTTTAAATAACTTTCAGCACTCAAAGGTCTTCTCCAGTAACTCTAGGACAGCAACTCTGATTCGTCGCAGTTGGAACTCTTTCTCTTTCTCTGTGTTGGTTTCCAGGGCTGGGCCTACCCCTCTCCTGGGCTAAGACCAGAGGCTGGGGGGTTACCCAGGCCTTGGAGGGTTTTCTTCCATCGACTTGCAAGGGGACACTTGCCTACCATGGATCTTCACCACAGAGTCACAGGGGGTAATGGCTTTTGAGTCCACCCCTGTTTCCTGTGAGATCCCTTCCCACAGGAGAGCAGTCTTTGATAGACCTCTCCAACATGGGTTTATCCCATGGACAACAGTTCTTCCATTCTCTGCTGTCCCTCAGGGTCACAAATTTAGCTTCACTAGCATGGATCCCTCACTCGAATCCCACATCCTACCCGAGCCATGTCTCTCTCTCTCCATGGCCTACAAGTCTCCAGCAGGACTTTGTTTCATTTCAGGTTTCTCATGAAGTCTCAGCTTCCTCGTGCATCCATTTAATTTAGTGTCAGCTCCTCTATGAGCTGCATGGGGGTCTCCTCACCCCAACAAACTTCCACAGGTGGCAGGGTTTTATTTTTCAGTCTTTTCCCAGCTAAAGGGAGAGAGAGAGAGCAAGAGAGGGGGAGAAGCAGCCCCCCCCCTTTGAACTTCTCTTCTCTCTGCTGTTGCTGCCAGCTTTGACCTTGCACGTCCCTTATCTCCCTGCCGGAATTCCTTCTGCAGTGTTTCTTGTCCAAGCAGTCAGTCCTTCTCTAAAGTTTTTTTTTTTCTCTACTCTCTAACAGGAGAGAAGGGGGGGTTTCAATGCTACACCTGGCCCCGACCCAGGACCGGGGGAGGAGGGGGCCCAGGCACTCCTTGGGCCTGCCTCCTCTCCTACATGGCTACACCTACTATATTTATCTGTGCCACCGCCTTCTCTTCCATTTTCTTAAATATGTAATTGGCAGAGGCGTTACTAAAACTTTTGATTTGCTTTTTCTCCAGAAATACACCTGGAGAAAACCATTTTCAACCCCACTGTGGGGGAAGTTTGGCAAAACCACAGTAAAGGTGGATGGGCAGGCCCAACTCTCTCCAAGATCAGTGGAGGACTCTGAGCCAGAGAGGCGATGAGAGCCGGGTACAGACTTGGGAATTGCTGGGAAGGCTTTTAAAATGAGCGTAGGGGAGGGGATGTCTAAGAACAAGTCCCTTAGGAGAGGGAAATGGAGAGGCTGAGTTTTGACCCAGCACTGGGGTGTGCAGGGCAGAGCAGAGAATATCCCCCATGTAAGATTCTTGTGGGTCTGTCTTTGCAGTTCTGACAGGCACTGCTTGTCACGGCCTATCCTTTCCATTCCAGAATAGACCCTGGCAACCAAAGAACCAACACCCACACCAGCACAGTCAGACCAACCCATGTGCTTTGAGCCCTTTTGTTATGCCACGGCCTATCCTGTCCATTCTGGAAGAGCCTGTGGATACCAAAAAACCAAACCTTCACCATGTGACAGTTCAACCCCATCCGTGTGCCAAGGGCTTCTTTGTGATGTCACAGCCAATCGTCTCCAATCCGGAACAGCCCCTGGCAACCAAAAAGCCAATGCCCCAAAACCCCGAAATGCAGCCTCACTCGTGTGTCCTGGTCCCCTTTGTGATGTCACAACCTATCCTCTCCATTCTGGAATAGCCCCTGGAAACCAAAAAACCAACACCCCAAAACCCAAAAATGCAGCCCCACCCATCTGCCATGGGACTCTTTGTGAAGTCACGGCCTTTCCCCCAGGAAAGAAAGCCTGTAACCTTTAAATGTTAGGTGCAGTTGGTGGGGCACCCTGGGCACTCCATGGGCAGCAAGAGCTTTCTGTCCTGGCACCTTTTGTCTGGCAGGAATCTTTGTCCGGATTCAAATTTGGCAGTCGGACTGACAATTCCAGCACGGGGCTCCTGCAAGCGAACGACAGTCCTGCCCTCCAGGAAAGAAACCCCTTACCCTCAGTCTCTTTTCCTGTTCCTTCAAATACAACCTGCAGGGCAGCTTTCTGCCATCTCTTCTCTTGGGAATTGTGAAGATAGACCCGCTCCCATGTTTAACACCTCAGGCAAAACCACCCTGTTAACACCTTTCCCAACCTTTCCCAAGCTTTTCCTGAAGCCGAGATGTGGAAAGAAGAAGTGCCCTTGTCCCTAGCTGTGTTGCTGTGCTGGGAGTCTCTTCCCTCCAGCTCTGCACACAGGCACTGCCCCTGCAGCTCCAGAGAAGGGCTGAAGAAGCATCTTCAACACAGAAATCAGGGCAGGTCTATCAGGGATTGTTGGTATTTTTTGGTCTGTGTTTGGCACAGCCACCTGTGGAAGTTTTGTTCTTTGCTTGCCAAGTTCACTGAGAAACGGGAGCTTCGTCCTTGGAGAGACAGTTTCTTGGATAAACTGTTTTAATTGGTGCTCTGTGATCGGCTCATCGTCTGTAGAGGACATTTGAAGGAGAAACTGAAGAGGAGAGGGTGAAGGAAAGCCCCCAGACCCAAATAGATCAGAGCCCTTGAGTGAAACAGCGCAAGTGCGAGGGGAATCCCCACGTTCTCCCGCATGGCTGAAGGGGGCACTCACAGAACGGGGCAGGGACCGAGGGCCTCTGGCTGGGCGGTGCTGCCACACCGGCCCAGGGAGACGTCACCGGCTCAGTGGATAAAAATGCAGGTGGCTCGTGCTCAGGGCTCTCAAGCTTCACAGGAAGGACAACGTTGCCTTCTGTGGAGACGCCGCTATCTTTGTGAGCCTGCTGACCCTCCGAGGATGCAGCCTCTGCTGGGGGGAATTCTGGTTATCCTGGGGTCGGTAAGACAACCTCCTAAAACACACCTGAGTGAGTGGGGGTTTCACTGAGGGCTCAGTTCACTCCTCTCCTTTCCTGTCTCTTGGGTTCCCCTTTACTTGGCCACTTTCTGTAATAAATATTGGGTTTATTGATGAGCTCTCAGCAGTGTCTTGGTTTTCAATCTCAGCATCCTTCGAACTCACCCT
>NW_026086703.1:0-13563 GCF_022539395.1 Myiozetetes cayanensis | reverse complement strand
ATGACAGTGGTAAATGAAGTCAAAAATTTCATTTTTATTTATAAAAATACCAAATTTACTAAAAATTTTGAAAATTTGCAATTTTCCAAGTTTCAATTACTCTACTTCTATAATACATAGTAATACCGCCAAAAAAGTTATTGATTTACATTCCCCATATGTCTACTTCATGTATCGATCATTTTGGGAATGCCATTTTATTTTTTGGGGACGTTACAAGGCTTAGAAGTTTAGAAGCAAATCTTGAAATTTTTCAGAAATTTTCAAAAACCCACTTTTTAGGGACCAGTTCAGGTCTGAAGTCACTTTGTGAGGCTTACATAATAGAAACCACCCAAAAATGACCCCATTCTAGAAACTACACCCCTCAAGGTATTCAAAACTGATTTTACAAACGTCATTAACCCTTTAGGTTTTCCACAAGAGTTAATGGCAAATGGAGATAAAATTTCAGAATTTCGATTTTTTGGAAAATTTTCCATTTTAATCCATTTTTTCCAGTAACAAAGCAAGGGTTAACAGCCAAACAAAACTCAATATTTATTGCCCTGATTCTGTAGTTTGCAGAAACACCCCATATGTGGTCGTAAACTGCTGTATGGCCAAACGGCAGGGCGTAGAAGGAAAGGAACGCCATATGGTTTTTGGAAGGCAGATTTTGCTGGACTGGTTTTTGACACCATGTCCCATTTGAAGCCCCCGATGCACCCCTAGAGTAGAAACTCCATAAAAGTGACTCCATCTAAGAAACTACACCCCTCAAGGTATTCAAAACCAGATTTTACAAACTTTGTTAACCCTTTAGGTGTTCCACAAGAGTTATTGGCAAATGGAGATGAAATTTCAGAATTTCTATTTTTTGTTACCTTGTCTCAAAAAAGTGTAATATAGAGCAACCAAAAATCATATTTACCCTAAAATAGTACCAACAAAACTGACACCTTATCCCGTAGTTTCCAAAATGGGGTCACTTTTTTGGAGTTTCTACTGTAGGGGTGCATCAGGGGGCTTCAAATGGGACATGGTGTCAAAAACCAGTCCAGCAAAATCTGCCTTCCAAAAACCATATGGCGTTCTCTTCCTTCTGCGCCCTGCCGTTTGGCCATACAGCAGTTTACGACCACATATGGGGTGTTTCTGCAAACTACAGAATCAGGGCAATAAATATTGAGTTTTGTTTGGCTGTTAACCCTTGCTTTGTTACTGGAAAAATGGATTAAAATGGAAAATTTGCAAAAAAATAGCTGTTTTGGGACCGTTTTTATTTTTTGTTATTTACATTGTTGAACTGACAGGTTAGATTGTGTGCTATTTCTATAGAGCAGGTTGTTACGGACGCGACAATACCAAATATGACTACTTTTTGGGGTTGTTTGTTTCAGTTTTACATAATAAAGCATTTTTGAAAAAATATTTTTTAGTGTCTCCACATTCTGAAAGCCATAGTTTTATTTTATTTTTTTGGGCGACTGTCTTATGTAGGGGCTCATTTTTTGCGGGATGAGATGGCGGTTTGATTGGCACTATCTTGGGGTGCATATGACATTTTGATCGCTTGCTATTACACTTTTTGTGATGTAAGGTGACAAAAAATGGCTTTTGACACCGTTTTTTATTATTTTTTTGCTGTGTTCACCTGAGGGGTTAGGTCATGTGTTATTTTTATAGAGCAGGTTGTGTACGGACGCTGGCGATACCTAATATGTATACTTTTATTTATTTATATAAGTTTTACACAATAATATCATTTTTAAAACAAAAAAAATCATGTTTTAGTGTCTCCATAGTTTGAGAGCCATATATTTTTTATTTTTTGGGCGATTGTCCTATGTAGGGGCTCATTTTTGCGGGATGAGATGGCGGTTTGATTGGCACTATTTTGGGGTGCATATGACTTTTTGATCGCTTGCTATTACACTTTTGTGATGTAAGGTGACAAAAAATGGCTTTTTGACAACGTTTTTATTTTTATGTTTACGTATGTTCATCTGAGGGGTTAGGTCATGTGATATTTTTATAGAGCAGGTCCTTACGGACGCGGCGATACCTAATATGTATACTTTTTTTTATTTATTTTGGTTTTAACACAATAATATCTTTTTGAATAAAAAAAATCATGTTTTAGTGTCTCCATAGTCTGAGAGCCATATTTTTTCAGTTTTTGGGCGATTGTCTCAGGTAGGGTATCATTTTTACGGGATGAGGTGACGGTTAGATTGGCACTATTTGGGGGTCATATGACTTTTTGATCGCTTGCTATTACACTTTTGTGATGTAAGGTGACAAAAAATGGCTTTTTGACAAAGTTTTTATTTTTTTTTTTACAGTGTTTACTTGAGGGGTTAGGTCATGTGATATTTTTATAGAGCAGATTCTTACGGACGTGGAGATACCCAATATGTCTACTTTTTAATTTTTTTTTACATTTAACACTAAAAGCATTTTGAAACAAAAAAAATCATGTTTTAGTCTGAGAGCCATAGTTTTTTATTTTTTGGCCAATTGTTTTAGGTAGGGGCTCATTTTTTGCGGGATGAGATGGCGGTTTGATTGGTACTATTTTGGGAGGCATACGCCTTTTGATCGCTTGGTATTACACTTTTAGTGATGTAAGGTGCCAAAAATGGCTTATTTACACCATTTTTTTGTTTTTTTTATGGTGTTCACCTGAGGGGTTCAGTCATGTGATATTTTTATAGAGCAGGTTTTTACGGACGCGGCGATACCTAATATGTGTAGTGTATTTTATTTTTTTATATTTTTATTCAGTGATATGTGTTTTTTTCATTTTTACTTTTTTTCACTTTTTACATTTTTTGACCCAGACCCACTTGGTTCTTGAAGATCCAGTGGATCTGGTGTCTGTATGATACAGTACAGTACACTATATAGTGTACTGTACTGTATTTTTATACTTTACAAAGTCTGAATAGACCTTTAGCAGAGTCTATTCAGACTTTCAGCACCATGGCAAGCAGGACGCTTCTGAAAGCGTCCTGTTGCCATGGCAACCATCACCCGCTGCCATAACTGAGCAGCGGGTGATGGATAGGAGGGAGTGGAGCTCCCTCCCTCTGCGATCCCATCCTGCTGGGGGCTGCAAAGGCACAGCAGCCCCCGATGGGAGAGGGAGGGAGCTCCTCCCTGTTAACCCTTTCCATACCGCGGTCCGTACGGACCGCGGCATGAAGGTGCTAAACGGCTGGCATCTGACAGCACAGATGCCAGCCGTTTATCAGAGTGTCAGCAATGTGCTGACACTCTGATAGAACCACTAGACACCAGGGATAGTTACAGGGGAGGCGGGCGGGGATCGCAATCGCGATCCCGCCCGCCGCACCGCCCGCCCCGCACGCCCCGCCCCACAACCACCCTCTGCACCCCCGCAGCACAATATGATTGGGGGCTGCAGGGGGTTAAAATGAACTACTTTGGGGAGCATTTGATCCTCTCGCGGTCACAGACCGCGGAATCAGAGATCGCAGAAGCGCTGCAAACCGCAGGTCTGAATTGACCTGCGGTTTGCAGCGATCGCCTCATATGGGGGTCAGCAGGACCCCCTGGGCATTGTGGGACAAGGTACCTGCTGAATGATTTCAGCAGGTACTTGTTCGATCACTGCCAGCTGAGCAGCAGTGATCGAACAACTCATGACGCATCGGTACGTCATGTGTCCTTAAGACTCCGGGAAACATGCCGCACCGGTACGCCATGTGTCCCAAAGTGCTATAAGTTAAACTAATACTTTGTTGAAGCACCTTTTGATTTTATTACAGCACTTAGTCTTTTTGGGTATGAGTCATCAGCATGGCACATTTTTGACTTGGCAAGATTTGCCCACTCTTCTTTGCAAAAACACTCCAAATCTGTCAGATTGCGAGGGCATCTCCTGTGCACAGCCCTCTTCAGATCACCCACAGATTTTCAATCGGATTCAGGTCTGGGCTCTGGCTGGGCCATTCCAAAACTTTAATCTTCTTCTGGTGAAGCCATTCCTTTGTTGATTTGGATGTATGCTTTGGGTCGTTGTCATGCTGAAAGATGAAGTTCCTCTTCATGTTCAGCTTTCTAGCAGAAGCCTGAAGGTTTGTGCCAATATTGACTGGTATTTGGAACTGTTCATAATTCCCTCTATCTTAACTAAGGCCCCAGTTCCAGCTGAAGAAAAACAGCCCCAAAGCATGATGCTGCCACCACCATGCTTCACTGTGGGTATGGTGTTCTTTTGGTGATGTGTAGAGCTGAGCAAACCCGAACTGTATAGTTCAGGGCTTGTACCGACTTTGGGTAGCCTGATAACGACCGAACATTTTCGTGCTTCCGGGTTCCTCGGTCCGTTGTGCCCGGGTGAGGCTCGCTTGAAGGGGCGACAGCAGCCAATCAGCAAGCGTTTTACTTCTGGCCCTAGAAGCCATCACAGCCATGCCTACTAATGGCATGGCTGTGATTGGCTGAGTGCAGCAGGTGACCCGTGCCTCTTATGAGGTGCTGGAGTCAGGTAGCCAGCCACGTCACTCTGCTGAATTGAGCTTAGAGCAAGGTTGCAGCATAGGTGCGATAGGGACAAGAATACGGCGGAAATTCTGAAGAACCTGTGCAACTTAACTGCAAGATACACCGCCTAGAGAGGGAGGGAGCCTCAGCAACGAAACATTTCTGCACCACAGCTGAGAAATAATGTGCATTATTCTTTTTGTGTGAAAAAGCAAAATTCCTTGCTTCAGCCAGCAGTTATACATACACGGTATAAATAACCTACATTTAATTTACAGCAGTGAAAACCTGTCATTTGTGAATTTTGGTGACAAAAGCCGGTGACATAGTCCATTTGTCTAGTCTGGGACCTGTGGTGCCACAGAGCACTTTTGTATACTATGCACTAAACCGTATATTCCATTTCAGCTATCAAATAGTGCATCAGTGTATTTTAGTTAAAAACAAGTGGTCATCCTGATCCACCAAGTTTATTTTACACCGCCAAAATATATATTAGACATTTCTGTGTGGTAAATAGAGAATCTCTGTAATTTTGGGGACAAACCCGATTCCTTGTCCACAAAACAGTTCTGCATACACCGTCCAATGACATATTTTATATTTCTGATGAAAATAGTGCTTCTTTGTTTTTTATAGAAAACCTTATTCAAGGTCCACCAAACAGTCTGAAATACCCATTCCAACCACCTATTTTACATTGCTACTGTGAAATACAGCATATGTATTTTTTTGACAAAAAGTGGTAACTTGATCCACAGAGCATCTTGAAATAACACCGCTAAATACCGATTTCCCACACAGCTGAGAAATAGTGCATTATTCTTTTTGTGTGGAAAAAAAGCTATATTCTTGTTTCACAAAGCAGTTGTACATACACGGTATAAATATCTAATTTAAATTTACAGCAGTAAAAACTGCATTTTGGGGGTTTTATTTAAAAAGCTGTGGTTTTAGGCCGAAAAACAGTTGTGCATCCGTCGTTTAAATAATTATTTGCAATTTATAGCAGTTAAATACTGCATTTGTGAATTTTAGACCAAACGTGTCTCTGGGTCCCCAAATCTGGTGTCCATAACATAGCATAAATATCTACTGTTAATGTACAGCAGTTGAAAACTGCATTTTTGGAGTTTTATTGAAAAGCCGTATTATGGAAAACTGTGGTGCATCCGGCGTATAAATAATTATTTTAATTTACAGCAGTGAAATACTAATTTTCTGTATTTTATTACAAAATACTTGTTCTCGTTCCACAAACCACTTTTGTGCATACAGCGTACTCAAATTTTTTTTTACATTTCTCATTGAAATTGAGAATCAGTGTATTTTTGGGCCCAACAAACATTATTCTGGGTACACAGAGCATTTTTACACACTGGCACTGCCTTAGCAAACGCACTGCCGACTAGTGGCAGGAAAATTCTGACACAGGAGAGACCAATCTTTCAGCTTGGTGGGTGAACGCAAATAATAGGAGAACATCAAATAAGGGACGGGACATGGTCGTGGTGGTGAGCGGTGGAGCTCCTGTTGCTGGGAGAGGACGTGGCCGTGTCAGCGCCAGCTTACAGGTCCAAGTGAAACACCTTCCTCAGGTGCGAGTAGGCGACAGAACCTGCAGCGTTATTTGGTAGGCCCGAATGCCGCTCTACGAATGGTGAGGCCAGAACAAGTACAGGCGCTAGTAGATTGGGTGGCTGACAGTGCCTCCAGTTCCTTCACATTGTCTCCCACCCAGTCCTCTGCTAGAAAGCTCAGAGTTGGCACCTGCAGCCCATGCCCATCAGTCTTTCACCTCACCCCCTTGCAAATCAGCCAAGCAGTCTGAGCTCCAAGTCATGCAGCAGTCTCTTATGCTTTTTGATGACTCTGCTGGCAGGGTTTCCCAGGCCATCCACCTAGCCCTGCCCCAGAAGTGGAAGACATTGAATGCACTGATGCCCAACCACTTATGTTGCAGGGGACATGGACGACCACAGCACGTCTCTGATGATGACGAAACACAGGTGCCAACTGCTGCGGCTTTCTGCAGTGTGCAGACCGACGAGGAGGGCAGGGGTGAAGACTGGGTGGAAGATGATGTGGAGGATGATGAGGTCCTAGACCCCACATGGAATCAAGGTCATGCGAGTGACGTGTGCAGTTCGGAGGAAGAGGCGGTGGTCGCACAGAGCCAACAGCACAGCAAAAGAGGGAGCAGGGTGCAAAAGCAGAGCAGCCGTCCCTAGACAGTACGCCTGCTACTGCCCACCGCACCCAGGGACCGAGCACACCAAAGCCAGCTCCAAGGAGTTCATTGGCGTGGCAGTTCTTCAGACAATGTGCTGACGACAAGACACGAGTGGTTTGCACGCTGTGCAATCAGAGCCTGAAGCGAGGCATAAACGTTCTAAACCTGAGCACAACCTGCATGACCAGGCATCTACAGTGCAAAGCACGAACTGCAGTGGAGTAAACACCTTAAAACCAAGAAAGGTCTCAGGCTCCTCCTGCTCCCTCTTCTGCTGCTGTCTCGGCCTCTTCCTCCACCTCTGGAGTCACAGTGGCACCTGCCACCCAGCAAACAGAGGATGTGCCAGCAACACCACCACCTCCGTCACCATCACCAAGCATCTCCACCATGTCCCATGGCAAGCGTTCAGCTGTCCATCTCCCAAACACTGGAGAGAAGAGGAAGTACCCCCTACCCACCTCGATCCCTGGTCCTGAATGCCAGCATTTCAAAATTACTGGCCTTTGAAATGCTGTCATTCCGTCTGGTGGAGACGAGACTGTTTAAAACAGCTGATGGCGGTGGCTGTCCCACAGTACGTAGTTCCCAGCCGCCACTACTTTTCCAGGCGAGCCATCCCTTCCCTGCACAACCAAGTGGAGGACAAAATCAAGTGTGCACTGCGCAACGCCATCTGTGGCAAGGTCCACATAACCACCGATACATGGACCAGTAAGCACGGGCAGGGACGTTATATCTCCCTAACTGCACACTGGGTAAATGCAGTGGCGGCTGGGCCTGAGGCGGATAGCGGTTTGGCGCATGTCCTTCCGCCACCGAGGATTGCAGGGCATTTTCTTTGCCTCCTGTTGCCTCCTACTCCTCTCCTCCTCCTCCTCTTCTACCACCTCCTCATCCGGTCAGCGAAACACCTTCACCACCAACTTCAGCACAGCCAGGGTAAACGTCAGCAGGCAGTTTTGAAACTCATCTGTTTGGGGGACAAACCCCACACCGCGCAGGAGCTGTGGACGGGCATGGAACAACAGACCGATGAGTGGTTGCTGCCAGTGAGCCTCAAGCCCGGCCTGGTGGTGTGCGATAATGGGCGAAATCTCGTAGCAGCTCTGGGACTAGCCAGTTTGACGCACATCCCTTGCCTGGCGCATGTGCTGAATTTGGTGGTGCAGAAGTTCTTAAAAACTACCCAGACATGTCAGAGCTGCTGCAGAAAGTGCGGTCCGTCTGTGCGCGCTTTCGGCGTTCTCACCCTGCTGCTGCTCGCCTGTCTGCGCTGCAGCGTAACTCGGCCTTCCTGCTCACCGCCTCATATGCGACGTGCCCACCAGGTGGAACTCCACCTTGCATATGCTGGAGAGACTGTGCGAGCAGCAGCAGGCGATAGTGGAGTTTCAGCTGCAGCACGCACGGGTCAGTCGCTCTGCGGAACAGCACCACTTCACCACCAGTGACTGGGCCTCCATGCGAGACCTGTGTGCCTTGTTGCGGTCTTTCGAGTACTCAACCAACATGGCCAGTGCTGATGACGCCGTTGTCAGCGTTACAATACCACTTCTATGTCTCCTTGAAAAAACACTTACGGCGATGATGGAAGAGGATGTGGCACAGAGGAGGAGGAGGAAGAGGGATCATTTCACAGGGTTTCAGGCCAGGTCATTCACAAGTGGCTCAGAGGGTGGGTTCCTGCACCAGCAGAGGCCAGGTACACATGTGGCCAGCCAGGGCACAGTTCTGGAGGAGGAGGAGGATGAGGTAGGAGGAGGAGGAACCGTGTTCACAGCAGGGTGGCACCCAACGCAGCTCAGGGCCATCACTGGAGCGTGGCTGGGGGATACGGAGGACACAGACGATACACCACCTACAGAGGACAGCTTATCGTTACCTCTGGGCAGCCTGGCACACATGAGCGACTACATGCTGCAGTGCCTGCGCAACGACAGCAGAGTTGCCCACATTTTAACTTGTGCTGACTACTGGGTTGCCACCCTGCTGGATCCCCGTTACAAGGACAACGTGCCATCCTTAATTCCCTCACTGGAGCGTGATAGGAAGATGCGCGACTACAAGCGCACGCTGGTAGACGCGCTCCTGAGGGCATTCCCAACTGACACGGGGGACAAGTGGAAGCACAAGGCGAAGGCAGAGGAGGAGGAGGAAGAGGTCGCCAATGCAGCTGTGTCACGGCCAGCTCCTCAGAAGGCAGGGTTAGCATGGCCGAGATGTGGAAAAGCTTTGTCACCGCGCCACAGCAACCTGCACCACCAGCTGATATGGAACGTCTTAGCAGGAGGCAGCATTTCAACAACATGGTGGAACAGTACGTGTGCACACGCCTCCACGTACTGACTGATGGTTCTGCCCCATTCAACTTCTGGGTCTCCAAATTGTCCACATGGCCAGAGCTTGCCCTTTATGCCTTGGAGGTGCTGGCCTGCCCTGCAGCCAGTGTATTGTCTGAACGTGTATTTAGCACGGCAGGGGGCGTCATTACAGACAAACGCAGCCGCCTGTCCACAGCCAACGTGGACAAGCTCACGTTCATTAAAATGAACCAGGCATGGATCCCACAGGACTTGTCCGTACCTTGTGCAGAATAGACATTTATAACTGCCTCGCCCTCAACCATACATTCTTGTACTCCAGGGCACTTCTTTATTGAATCCTCTTTTTTAATTGTACCATTATTTTGGGGCAACCCAAGTTGAATGAACCTCTCCTCTGTCTGGGTGCCAGGGGCCTACATTTCAGATAATCGCCTGCTGCTTTGGTGGGTGACATTAACCTTTTTTGCTGTCAAATGACCTCTCCTCTGTCTGGGTGTCAGGGGCCTACATTTCGTTTAATCGCCTGCTGCATTGGTGGGAGACATTAACCTCTTTTTGCTGTCAAATGACCTCTCCTCTGTCTGGGTGTCAGGGGCCTATATTTCGATTAATCGCCTGCTGCATTGGTGGGAGACATTAACCTCTTTTACTGTTAAATGACCTCTCCCTTTGTCTGGGTGTCAGGGGCCTATATTACTGATTAATCGCCTGTTGCATTGGTGGGTGACATAAGCTCTGTTTTGCTGTTAAGTGACCTCTCCTCTGTCTGGGTGCCATGGGCCTAAATTACTGAAAGTGGCCTGTTGCATTGGTGGGTGACATGAAGCTTGTTTTGTCTCGTCATGTGACCTCTCTCCTCTGTCTGGGTGTCAGGGGCCTACATTAATGATAATCGCCTGTTCCATTGGTGGGTGACATGAAGCCTGTTTTGCTGTTATGGGACCTCTCACCTCTGTCTGGGTGCTGGGCCTACATAAATGATAATGGCCTGTTCCATTGCAGGTTGACCTGAGGCCTGTGTTGCTGTTACGGGACCGCTCTCCTCTTTGCGGAGCCATGGTCCTGAATTAGTGAATAGACGCCTGTGGCACTGCTGGGTGAAATCAATACTGTTTTGGCAAGATTGTGAACTCTCTCTTGTGGGTCTGTGCATGAGGCCTGTGACACTGCAGGCAGACATGAATCCTTCTTGGCTGTGATGATGACACTTCAACTCCCATGTATGGTTGCCATGGGCCTGAGTCTGTGAATGAGGCCTGTGGTACTGCAGGCAGACATGAATCCTTTATGGCTGTGAGTGAGAACTTCAACTCCCATAGCATTCCCACCTGACGCCACCCCAACCTCCTATTCCACCTCCTCCTCCAAGTTGCCAATTGATATTGGTTAATTTTTATTTATTTTATTTTAAGTCATTTCCCTATCCACATTTGTTTGCAGGGGATTTACTCACATTTTGCTGCCTTTTGCAGCCCTCTAGCCCTTTCCAGGGCTATTTTACAGCCATTTTAGTGCCCAAAGTTCGGTCCCCATTGACTTCAATGGGGTTCGGGTTCAGGTCAAGTTCGGATCCTGAACTCCGAACATTTTCGTGAAGTTCGGCCGAACTTCTCGAACCCGAACATCCAGGTGTCCGCTTCAACTCTAGACACTCATGTGCAGTGTTGTTTTGCGCCAAACATATCTTTTGGAATTATGGCCAAAAAGTTCAACCTTGGTTTCATCAGACCATAACACCTTTTCCCACATGCTTTTGGGAGACTTCAGATGTGTTTTTGCAAAATGTAGCCTGGCTTGGATGTTTTTCTTCGTAAGAAAAGGCTTTCGTCTTGCCACTCTACCCCATAGCCCAGACATATGAAGAATACGGAGATTGTTGTCACATGTACCACACAGCCAGTACTTGCCAGATATTCCTGCAGCTCCTTTAATGTTGCTGTAGGCCTCTTGGTAGCCTCCCAGACCAGTTTTCTTCTCGTCTTTTCATCAATTTTGGAGGGACGTCCAGTTCTTGCAATGGTAACATAGTACACATAGTAACATAGTAACATAGTAACATAGTATATAAGACCGAAAAAAGACATTTGTCCATCCAGTTCGACCTGTTTCCTACAAGTTGATCCAGAGGAAGGCAAAAACCCCTGTGAGGCAGAAGCCAATTTTCCCCACTTAAGGGGAAAAAATTCCTTCCGACTCCAATCAGGCAATCAGAATAACTCCCTGGATCAACGACCCATCTCTAGTAGCTATAGCCTGTAATATTATTACACTCCAGAAATACATCCAGGCCCCTCTTGAATTCCTTTATTGTACTCACCATCACCACCTCCTCAGGCAGAGAGTTCCATAGTCTCACTGCTCTTACAGTGAAGAATCCTTTTCTATGTTTGTGTACAAACCTTCTTTCCTCCAGACGCAGAGGATGTCCCCTCGTCACAGTCACAGTCCTGGGGATAAATAGATGATGGGACAGATCTCTGTACTGACCCCTGATATATTTATACATAGTTATTAGATCTCCCCTCAGTCGTCTTTTTCTAAAGTGAATAACCCTAATTTTGATAACCTTTCAGGGTACTGTAGTTGCCCCATTCCAGTTATTACTTTAGTTGCCCTCCTCTGAACCCTCTCCAGCTCTGCTATGTCTGCCTTGTTCACAGGAGCCCAGAACTGTACACAGTACTCCATGTGTGGTCTGACTAGTGATTTGTAAAGTGGTAGGACTATGTTCTCATCACGGGCATCTATGCCCCTTTTGATGCAACCCATTATCTTATTGGCCTTGGCAGTAGCTGCCTGACACTGGTTTTTGCAGCTTAGTTTGCTGTTTATTAAAATTCCTAGATCCTTTTCCATGTCAGTGTTACTGAGTGTTTTACCATTTAGTATGTACGGGTGACTTGCATTATTCCTTCCCATGTGCATAACTTTACATTTGTCAGTGTTAAACCTCATCTGCCATTTCTCTGCCCAAGCCTCCAATCTATCCAGATCCCTCTGTAGCAGAAAACTGTCCTCTTCAGTGTTAATTACTTTACACAGTTTAGTGTCATCTGCAAAAATTGATATTTTACTGTGCAAGCCTTCTACAAGATCATTAATAAATATATTGAAGAGAATAGGGCCCAATACTGACCCTGAGGTACCCCACTAGTGACAGTGACCCAATCTGAGTGTGTACCGTTAATAACCACCCTCTGTTTTCTGTCACTCAGCCAGTTACTTACCCACATACAGACATTTTCTCCCAGTCCGAGCATCCTCATTTTATATACTAACCTTTTATGAGGTACAGTGTCAAATGCTTTGGAGAAGTCCAGATATACGACATCCATTGATTCGCCGCTGTCAAGTCTAGAACTTACCTCCTCATAGAAGCTGATTAAATTTGTTTGGCATGACCGATCCCTCATGAAGCCATGCTGATATGGCGTTATTTGCTTATTTTCATTGAGATACTCCAAGATAGCATCTCTTAGAAAACCTTCAAACAGTTTACCCACAACAGATGTTAAACTTACCGGCCTATAATTTCCAGGCTCTGTTTTTGGACCCTTTTGAATATTGGCACCACATTTGCTATGCGCCAATCCTGTGGAACATTCCCTGTCAGTATAGAGTCCGTAAATATCAGAAATAATGGTCTGGCTATGACATCACTTAATTCCCTTAGGATACGGGGGTGTATGCCATCCGGTCCTGGCGATTTGTCTATTTTAATCTTTTTAAGTCGCTGTTGTACTTCTTCCTGGGTCAGACAGGGCACTTTTAATGGGGAATTTACTTTTACATTCTGCATTTCATCTGACAGTTTATTTTCCTCAGTGAATATAGTGGAGAAAAAAATATTTAATAGTTTTGCTTTATCCTCGTCGCTTTCTGCAACACCCCCTCATTGCTATGTAGAGGGCCGACTCCTTCAGATTTATATTTTTTACTATTTATATAATTGAAGAACATTTTAGGGTTAGTTTTACTCTCTTTGGCAATTAATCTCTCGGTCTCTAGTTTGGCAAATTTTATTAGTTTTTACATATTCTATTTTTTTCCTTATAGTTTATCAGTGCTTCCTGACTCCCCTCCTGTTTTAGTGATTTATATGCTTTCTTTTTGTCATTTATTGCTTTCTTTACGGTTCCATTTATCCACATTGGTTTCTTATTGTTCCTTAGCCTTTTATTCCTATAAGGTATGTACCTCTCACAATTAGATGTTACAATGCTTTTAAAAATCTCCCATTTTATGGTTGTATTTTTATTTTTGAGGACTTTGTCCCAGTTAGTTAGGCCTATGGCCTCGCTTAGTTGGCTAAATTTTGCTTTTTGAAGTTTGGTATTTTTGTTCCTCCCTTTAGAAACTCTCGTTTGAAGGATAATTGGAAGGTTATTACTTTATGGTCACTATTTCCCAGGTGTCCCCCAACCTGCACATCTGTTGTTCTATCAGGTCTATTGGTTAATACTAAGTCCAGTATGGCCGTCCCTCTAGTTGGGTCCTGAACCAGTTGGG
>NW_026086702.1:0-13109 GCF_022539395.1 Myiozetetes cayanensis | reverse complement strand
AACTTGGTGTGTTCAACAGGAGAAGAGGAGACTGAGGGGAGACCTCACTGCAGTCACAACTCTCTTGACAGATCTCAGAAGTGTATTCAAAGTGAATACATTGTATTAATAAAACCACAAATAAAGATGTCTTTTTTGTGGCCTGTTCACTTTTTTCCTATGTTTACATTGACATCAGCAATCCTCAGTCAATATTGATCCCAAGGACCTCCTAATTCAGTCTGAATATATATGAAAATCAAGACACTTTGTGTCTGACAATCCATCAGATTTTATCCCTATCCCCACCCCACCATTCCCTCATCCAAGCCCTGGGACTCAAAGCAGCCTTGGGCCAATCTGAGCTTCCTCCACTAAAGGCTGGACCTGCAGGTTTCAGCTCCTTGGCACCAACTCCCACCTGCTTGGCTTGGAGAAAGAGCTGCACAAGACATGGGGTTTCTGTGGATGGGTTTTGGTAGTAGGGGGGGCTACAGGAGTGGCTTCTGTTAGTATCTGCCAGAAGCTTCCCCTGTGCTATGGAGCCAATGCCAGCTGCTCCAGGATGGAGTTCCTGCCACTGGCCAAGGCCGAGTCACTTAGGAGTGACAGTAACACCTGTGGGATAACATATTTCAGAAGAGAGGAGAGTTGCACAGAAAAAATTCCAGCCTGGGAAGAACAGAGTGAGAACATGGGATAACAACACAGAAAGCAAGGTTAGTGCAGAAGGAGGGGCAGGAGGAACCCCACAGGAGCAGGGGAAGGACTCAGAGCTGAGGTCCCTGCAGCCCCTGGGGGAGCATCGGGGTGAAGAGACCCCCCTGCAGCCCCTGGAGGCTCCCACACTGGAGCAGGGGGATGCAGGAAGGAGGGTGTGACCCCGGGGCAGGCCCAGGATGGAGCAGGTCCTGGCAGGAACCTGCAGTCCGTGCAGAGGGAAGCCCAGGCTGGAGCAGGTTTCTCCCAGGCAGGACTCGTGGTCCCTGTGGGGGACCCATGCTGGGTCAGCTCATCCCTGAAGGACTGACCCCATGGAGGAGGGACCCACGGGACAGCAGGGTGGGAAGAGCTGCTGCCTGAGGGATGGACTCACTGGAGATGTCCATCCAGGACTGTCTCCCTTGGGAGGGACCCCAGGGGAGCAGAGAAGGATCCAACTCCTCTCCCTGAGCAGTGACAGAAACAACAACTGACTGTAACCCCCATTCCCATCCCCCTGCACTGCTGGGGGGAGGAGGGAAAGGTGGAAGGAGGGGTGGGGGGAAGCTGTTTTTCAGACTGTTTTATTTCTCACTCTTTGGCTTTTATTCTGTCAATAATAAATTTAAGTACTATCCCTACTTTGAGTCTGTTTTACCCATTAGAAAGCGACTTTCTCCCCACCCTTATCTCTACTAAGGAATCCTCAACTGTTTTTTTTTCTCTCCTCTGTGGAGTTGCAGAGGGAGGGGGAGGTAGTAGCTTTTAGTGGGTGTTTGAAATCCAGCCAGGGTCCACCCACTAAACCAACTCATGTGCTTGAGGCCCTTTTGTGATGTCACAGCCTACCCTCTCCATTCTGGAATAGCCCTTGGCAACCAAAGAACCAACACCCCACCAGGTCAGAATGCAGCCCCACCCATGTTCCCCTTTATGATGTCCAGGCCCATCCTCTCCATTCTGGAATAGCCCCTGGAAACCAAAGAACCAACGCCCCACACCCCCACAGTGCAGCCCCACCCATCTGCCATGGGACTCTTTGTGAAGTCACGGCCTTTCCCCCAGGAAAGAAAGCCTGTAACCTTTGGGTTTCCGGTGGAGTTGGTGGGACACCCTGGGCACTCCATGGGCACCAAGAGCTTTCTGTCCTGCCACCTTTTGTCTGGCAGGAATCTTTGTCCAGATTCAAATTTGGCAGTCGGACTGACAATTCCAGCGCGGGGCTCCTGCAAGCGAACGACAGCCCTGCCCTCCAGGAAAGAAACCCCTTCCCCTCGGTCTCTTTTTCCTCTTCCGTCAAATACAACCTGCAGGGCAGCTTTCTGCCATCTCTTCTCTTGGGAATTGTGAAGATAGACCCGCTCCCATGTTTAACACCTCACGCAAAACCACCCTGGTAACACTTTCCCAACCTTCCCCAGCCTTTCCCAAAGCCAAGATGTGGAAAGAACAAGTGCCCTTGTCCCTGGCTGTGCTGCTGTGCTGGGAGTCTCTTCCCTCCAGCTCTGCACACAGGCACTGCCCCTGCAGCTCCAGAGAAGGGCTGAAGAAGCATCTTCAACACAGAAATCAGGGCAGGTGTATCAAGGAATGCTGATATTTTTTGGTCTGTGTTTGGCCCAGCCACCTGCAAAAGTTTTGTTCCTTGCCTGTCAAGTTCGCTGATAAACGGGAGCTTCGTCCTTGGAGAGACAGTTTTTTGTATAAACTGTTTGAATTGGTGTTCTGTGATTGGCTGGTTGTCTGTAGAGGACATTTGAAGGAGAAACTGAAGAGGAGAGGACGAAGTAAAGCCCCCAGACCCAAATAGATCAGAACCCTTGAGTGAAGCAGCGCAAGTGCGAGGGGAATCCCCACGTTCTCCCGCATGGCTGAAGGGGGGCACTCACAGAACGGGGGAGGGACCGAGGGCCTCTGGCTGGGCGGTGCTGCCACACCAGCCCAGGGAGACGTCACCAGCTCATTGAACAAAAATGCAGGTGGCTTGTACTTGGGGCTCTCAAGTTTCACAGGAAGGACAACGTTGCGTTCTGCGGGGACGCCGCTATCTTTGTGAGCCTGCTGACCCTCCGAGGATGCAACCTCTGCTGTGGGGAATTCTGGTTCTCCTGGGGTCGGTAAGACAACCTCCTAAAACACACCTGAGTGAGTGGGGGTTTCACTGAGGGCTTAGTTCACTCCTCTCCTTTCCTGTCTCTTGGGTTCCCATTTACTTGGACACTTTTTGTAATAAATATTTGGTTTATTGATGAGCTCTCAGCAGTGAGATCTGGAAGATCTCTGGGCTGAAAACAAAGCATGAATTTGCACCTCTCTCAGTTTAATGAAACACAAGTGTTTGGCTAAGGAATATGAGTTAGGAGGAAGACCAAACTCCTCCATCTAAGCAATTGTAAATCTTAAATTCGGAAGCTCCAAGTATGGAGAGGAAGTACGGAGAAAGGAAAAATAATAGCCCTTTATTAAAGGATATATGTGTATTGACAAAACAACGATAAAGCACAAAACAAACCAAATAATCCTGTACCAAAAATCCCACTCAAAAAAGGAAGCAGTCCAATACTCCTCGCTTTTTGGCGCAATTCCAATCCCGGTCAGTAGGGGCCGATGTTGGATTACCGGAGGGGCAGAGCCTGCAGGGGCTCCCTGACAAGGGCGATTTTCGCCCCCCACACCGAGAAGGGCAAGAGAAAGTGGATGTTTCTGCCTCATCCAAGGAGAAGGGTCAGGTGAAAGGTCCCCCTGAAGCAGCTCTCCGTCTCCAGGAGTTTTAACAAAAACCTGCTGCACGGGGCTCATGTGGGGACATCAAACCCAGCCCACATGGGAATATGCAGAATTCTTTTTTTCTAAAACTTAAAGGTAAATCTCTATCTGCCAACTGATGACAATTTTGATGCAGGAACAGATGTGACCCTGTGACTTCACATGGCATTTTAATGCTCCAATGGCATGGACCTTTCTCCTAAAAATTACTCTTACCCCTAAACTCAAACCTAATGCTTAACCTTAACCCCTAACAATAACCCTGTCCCTTACCCTAACCCAAAGCTTACTTAAATTCTATCCTTATCTAACCCTAATGCTAAACCTTACCATAAATCCTAGACTCTAACACTAACCCCAACCCTGACTCACCACCTACCTAGTGCAGTGGGAGTGCCTCTCATGGCACTATATAAAGAGGAAGAGCTTTCTCTGCAAGCACCTTTGGTCAGGGAGTTTTCTTCGTCCTTATGGAATTTTGGCTGTCTGACGGCAGTTTCAGTCCAACGTCCTTACAAGCAAACAACTGGCATTGCACTGGGGAAAGAAAGCCCTGAGCCTCTGTCTCTCCAGTGCAGTTGTTGTGTCATGCTCAGCACTACACAAAGAGCAAGAGCTTTGTGTGTGTGCACCTTTGGACTGGGAGGGATCTTAGACAGCACTGAACCCTAGACCTAACCTTAAAAAAAAAATCCAAACCTGAACCTAATGCTAAACCCTAAACCCAAACCGTACCCCTATCCCTTACTCTAACCAAAACATTACCAAAAACCTAACCTTAACCTAATCCTTACCCCAAATCCTAACCCTAACCCCTAAACTTGAACCCTAACCCCAAAACCAAAGCCTAAATGTAAGCCTAAGCCTAACCCAAAACCCTAACCCCCTAACCCTAATCCTAACCCTTAACCCTAACCCAAACCAAACCCCTAAACCTTAAATCTTAACACTAACTCCTAACCCGTAACCCTAACCCTAAAACCTATGCCTAAACCTAAGACTAACCCTAACCTTAAATCCTAACCCTATTGAAAGGGACATTGGTGACATCACTGGGGACGAGTGTCATCACAGTGGACTGGTGAAAACAAAGAGACAACTGTGATGTCACAGGAACATCAGTGACATCACATAGGACATCAGTGACATCACAAGTACATGGTTGATGTCAAAGAGACATCAGTGACATCACTGGGGATATTGGTGACATCAGAGGGACATGGGTGACATCACTGGGTACCAGTGACATCACATGGGACTGTGCAAAAGAAAGGGACAGGCGTGGTATCACAGGGAAATCAGTGACATCGTAAGGGACATGGGTGATTTCACAAGGACAGGGATGACATCACATTGACACCAGTGATATCATCAAGGACAATAGTGACAACACAGGGGACAGAGGTGACATCACAGGAACATCGGTGACTTTACAGGGACACCAGTGACTTGATCAGGGATATTGCTGACATCACAGGGGACAGTGGCGACATCACAGGGACAGCACTGACATCATTGGGGACCACTGACATCAGAGGGGATTGATGACAAGAAAGGAAAAGCCATGATGTCACAGGGACATTGGTGACATCACAGGGATATCAGTGCCACTGCTGGAGACAGTGGTGACATCACAGAGACAACAGTGACATCATTAAAGACCAGTGACATCACAGATGACTGATGACAATGAAAGGATAGCTGTGATACCACAGACACAACAGTGATGTCATAGGGGTCTGGTGACATCACAGGGACATTGGTGACATCATGGGAACATGGTGTCACCCCTAGGGACAGTGGTGACATCACAGGGACAGCAGTGACATAATTGGAGACATCTGTGACATGACAGGGGACATCGGTGACATCACAAGGCCATGTGTGACATCACAGAGACACCAGTGACATTATTAGTGACACTGGTGGCATCACAGGGGGTAGTGGCGACATCACAGGGTCATTGGTGACCTCAGAGGGGACTGCTGACAACAAAGGGACAACCGTGATGTCATAGGGCTATCCGTGATGTCAGAGGGGATCGTGGTGACATCACAGAGACACCAGTGACATTATCGGGGACATTGGTGCCATCACAGGGGACAGTGGTGACATCACAAAGACAGCAGGGACCTCACTGGGGACCAGTGACATCAGAGTGACAACAGAGGGACAGCAGTGATTTCACAGGGACATTGGTGACATCACAGGGGTCTGGTGACAGCACATGGACATGGATCACATTACAGAGACATGGTGGCACTGCTGGGACAGCAATGACATCACTGGAGACCAGTGACATGGCTGGGGACAGTGGTGACATCACAGAGGGCAGTGGTGACATCACACAGGAACCTGTGAAATCATACGCAACTGTTGTCAACAAATGGAAAACCATGATGTCACAGGGACATCGATGACATCACAAGGGACATGGATAAAAACACAGTGACACCAGTGATATCATGGGGGACATTGGTGACATCACAGGGGACGGTGGTGACATTACAGGGACAGCAGTGACATCGTTGTGGACCAGTGACATCACAGAAGACTGGCGAAAACAAAGGGGCAGCTGTGATCTCCCAAGGACATCAGTCACATCACAGGGGACATCGGTGACTTCAGAAGGACAGGGGTGACATCGCAGAGACACCAGTGATATCATCGGTGACACTGGTGACATCACAGGGATATCCCTGACATCACTGGGGACTAGTGACCCCCTGGGGTGAATGGTGACAACAAAGGGATAGCTGTGATATCACAGTGACATCGTGGACATCACAGGGGACATTGGTGACATCACAGGGGACAGTGGTGACATCATTGGGATAGCAGTGACATTTTGGGGACACAGGTTCCACCTGTGGGGACAACAGTGACATAACTGGGGATGTCGGGGATGTTTGGGGGCCTTTGGGAGGGCACCTGCCTTTCAACACGGCACCCAGCACACCCCAGAAAGTGCGAGGACCAGGTCGGCTCCATGGGCTGAGACCGATGGGACGAGCGGGGGCTGCAGGGAGCCCCTTGTGCCCCCGGGGTGCAGGGACTGGGGGGTCGTGTCCGTTGGGCCCCCCCAGCTTGGTGGGGGAGAGGAACTCGAGGGGGTGGTGCTGGGGCGGGTGATGCCACCCTCCGGGTCCCCAGGAGCTGCTCAGGGTGGGGAAACTGAGGCATGGATTGAGGGAGGAGGGGCTGGGGGGGCTTTTCTGGAGGCTGTGGTTGGATGCTGTGCCACCCCCATGCTGGGACCACCAAAAAAGGGAGCAGAGGGATTTTGGGGGGCACCCAGTTCCTCCTGCTCCTGTGCAGGGGGGTCTGCAGCAGTTTGGGCTTTTCCCCAGGACACCCTGCCTCGTGCTCTGGGGGTGAGGGATCTGCTGTTGGCCTCATGGGGTCGGTACCATAATAAACAGCTGTCACCGTGTGTACAGAGATCAAACTCAGAAGGCAGGGACTAATTCGGACATTTTGGGAACAAGGTAGAGTCTTACATGAATTACAATAGGACGATACTTCCTGAAAATCTGGGAAGTTTTTGGGAAAGATCATCTTGGCGGGTAGGTGGCCACGCGCTCGGCGTGCTCCTGCAGCTGGGTGGTGGGTGGCGAGGGACCCGCTCTTGCTTCCATGACTTTTTGCTGCGCTGCATACATGGGAGACGCTGCTGCGCTGATCTGTGCAGTCGACCTCGTGGAGAAGCCGTCGGGAGCTGTGCTTCAATGTTGGAGCGGAGGAGCAGTTGGCGAATGACCGGTGGCCATGCGGGGCCAGGCCGCGGGTCGGCCCACGCCGGGTTGGACCGGGCAGGTGCAGGGGCGGGGGCGGACAGTCCTGGAGGTTCCCTGGACCGTCGCAGGGGGCGGGTGGATGGTCCTGTTCAGGGGAGGAGGGAGGAGACCCCCGGGCCGGGTTGGGCCGGGTGGGAGCAGGGGGGAGGGCGTACAGGCCTGGGTTTTCCCCGGGCCGACGTTGTGGGGGGGCCGGCGGGGTGACCTCGTTTGGGGGGCTGCGGGTGGGCAGTGCGGGGGGAGCTTGCGGTAGTGCGCTGGGGGGTGAGGTTTGGGGTGGGTAGTGGGTTTCTCTGGGGGTTGAGGGGTTTTGGGTTGGTCAGGAGTTGTGGAGGGTGCCTTACACGGGTGCCCACCCTTGCCTTGGGGTATGCCGGGATTGCTCCTCTTCGGGCGTAGATGCAGTGGGAATGGGATATGATGGGTTCGGCTTGCCTGTGGCTTCTGCCCAGGAATGTGGTGTGTTTTTGTTGCTGTTGTTGTTGTTGTTGTTGTTGGGGTGGGTTTTTTTTGGTTTTTGGATTTTTGTTTTTTTCTTTTTAAGTAGCGTCTTAGGGGGTTGCTCAGGGCAAGGAAATGTCCCTGGGTTAAACTGTAGGAAGCTGTGAAGGAAAAGTTGGGAGAGCAGGGCTTGTCCAAACTATTTCAGTATGCCTGTATGAGGTTGCGAGCTGTGCTGACGGTGGCATATGCCTCCGGTAGGGTCTCCCATGCCAGACAGGTCAAAACTGAAGGGTCAAATGTGTCCGTGGGCAGAATGAGCTCACTAGCCTTCCGGCAGTCATCCTAGGAGAAGGACAACTCTAATCTCAAACCCGGGCAGATGGATCTCACTTAGCCCTGTAAGGCCATCCATCCAAGAGAAGGATACTCTAATCAAACCTACGTCCTGAGGACCTCACTGTCACCGTCCAAGCTTGCTAGGCCCTGGCAGATGAACCTTAGGAGTAAAGGGTGGGATCAGTTCTGTGCAAGCTGAGCCTCACCTAAAAAATCCACTGCGCAGGCTCTAGGGTTATACCCACACTTGTAAAGTCCTGCAGCGACAGGTGAGGGACGAAACAGCAGGTGATAAGGTGCACTGGAAGCTGCAGTCCTAACCCTGCATGCAGGCGGTTCAGGACATTGGTCGCCTGAGTCTGACCCTGGAGATGACAGACTCACTCGGCAGCATCCTGAATGACCAAGCAGCCTTTTCCAAAGGAGAGCACTGCTTGCTCCACACGGAGAGGGGCCTAGAAAAGGTGGCCTAACCAAAGCTCATCTCCATCCTTCACCTGGTTGGCTAACCGCGGCCAACAGGCACCTTCTGTTGCGGTCAAATAAAGATTAAGAGCAAAAGGCACACACCTGCCTGCAATGGTGTACTCAAATTAACACTCGCATGCTGGAACATCAGAACCATGCTCGATGCTGCAAACAGTGGCCATCCTGAGCGTCGCTCCGCTCTAATTGCCCATGAACTGTCACGATTCAACATCGACATCGCTGCTCTCAGTGAAGTTCGTCTTCATGAGGAAGGCAGCCTTAGAGAACATGGTGCCGGTTATACACTCTACTGGTCAGGTAAACCCAGTTCTGAAAGGCATCTCTCAGGAGTTGGCTTCATGATTAAAAACTCTATTGCCTCTAAACTCGAAAATCTGCCAACTGGTCATTCTGATCGTATCATCTCCCTACACCTCCCACTACACAACAAGCAACATGCTGTTCTCTTTAGTATATATGCCCCAACCCTCCAAGCTGACCCTGCTGAAAAAGATAAATTCTACAATGACCTACGCCACCTTATCCAAAAGGTTCCTGCAGATGATAAGATCATTATCCTTGGTGATTTCAACGCCAGAGTAGGAAAGAACTCTGAAGCCTGGAAAGGAGTACTAGGCAAGCATGGTGTTGGGAACTGCAATGATAATGGTCGCCTCCTGCTAGAGTTTTGTGCTGAGCAGCAGCTTACCATCACCAACACTATCTATCAGCAGAAAGATAGTCTGAAGACAACCTGGATGCATCCTAGGTCCAAGCACTGGCACCTCATTGATTATATCTTGGTCCGACAGAGAGATATCCGCGTGATGCCAAGTGCAGAATGTCAAACGGATCATCACCTCGTGCGCTGTAAACTTGACCTCCACCTTAAAGTCAAACCTAAAAAGGGCAGCATTCCTAGAAGGAGACTTCAAGTTAACAGTCTTCAATCAGCTACAGTGAGGGACAGCTTCCAGGCAAATCTTCAATCCAGGCTCGAAGTTCATTCCACAGACTCCTCTCCCGAAGCTCTTTGGCAATTTATTAAAAGTAGCATTCTGCAGTCCTCTGAAGAATCCTTAGGGTTCTCCTTCAAGAAAAACAAGGACTGGTTTGATGAAAACAATCTTGAGATCCAGGAATTGTTGAGTAAGAAGAGAACTGCTCACCAAGCCCACCTTGCTCAGCCATCTTGTCATATAAGAAAAGCAGCCTTTCGACTCGCATGCAGCAAGCTGCAACAAAAACTTCGTGACATCCAGAACAAGTGGTGGACCAATCTAGCGGAAAAAATCCAATTATGCGCAGATACAGGTGACTACAGGGGATTCTATGAGGCTCTGAAAACAGCCTACGGTCCTACACGCCAGGTTCAAAGCCCATTACTCAGTGCAGATGGCCAAATGCTTCTCACAGATAAAGTTTCCATCTTGAATCGATGGTCTGAACACTTTCAGACTCTCTTCAGTACTAACCGTGTAGTTCAAGACTCAGCAATGCAGTTCATTTCACAACAACCCGTGAAAACTGAACTGGATACCGCCCCCACCATGGGAGAAACTCTTAAAGCAATACAGCAGGTGAAAATTGGCAAGGCAGCTGGGGTTGATGGAATCCCACCTGAAATCTGGAAGTACGGTGGCCAAGCACTCTGTGCTAAGTTTCATGAATTTGTGGTGCACTGTTGGGAATGAGGTGAACTACCTTCAGACCTTCGTGACGCTGTCATCATCACCTTGTACAAGAGGAAAGGAGATAAATCAGACTGCTCAAATTACCGAGGTATTACTCTGCTCTCCATTGCTGGTAAAATCCTTGCAAGAATTCTGTTGAACAGATTAATACCCGCCATAGCAGAAGATCTTCTACCTGAAAGCCAGTGTGGTTTCCGAGCCAACAGAGGTACCACAGACATGGTATTTGTTCTCAGACAACTGCAAGAGAAGTGCAGGGAACAGAGCAAAGGACTCTATGTTACCTTTGTTGATCTCACCAAGACTTTCGACACTGTGAGTAGAAAAGGTCTGTGGCAGATTTTGGAACGTTTAGGATGTCCCCCCAAGTTCCTCAAAATGATCATCTCGCTTCATGAGGACCAGCGCGGCCAAGTGAGACATGGTGACGCACTTTCTGAGCCATTTCCAATAGCCAATGGTGTGAAGCAAGGCTGTGTTCTCGCACCAACTTTATTGACAGTCTTCTTCAGCATGATGCTCCAAAGGGCCACGGCAGACCTCGATGATGAAAACGGTGTCTACATTCGATATCATACAGATGGGAGCCTCTTCAACGTAAGGCAACTGAAGGCCCATACTAAGACCTTAAATCATCTTATCCGTGAGCTGCTTTACGCTGATGATGCTGCCCTCGTTGCCCACACAGAAGTAGCTCTGCAGCGTCTAACATCCTGCTTTGCAGAGGCTGCTGAGCTGTTTGGACTGGAAGTCAGCTTGAAGAAGACAGAAGTTTTATATCAGCCTGCACCTCAGGAAGTCTCCCATCATCCCCATATCACCATTGGTGAAACAGAACTCAAATCAGTCCAGCAGTTTAGTTACCTGGGTAGCATCATCTCCTCAGACGGTAAGATTGATACAGAAATAGACAACAGGTTAGCAAAGGCATACAGAGCTTTCGGTAAACTCCATAAAAGAGTGTGGCAAAACAAATACCTGAAGAAAAGTACAAAGATCAGCGTTTACAGAGCTGTTGTACTGTCTACTCTTCTATATGGGTCCGAATCATGGGTCATTTACCAGCACCACTTGCGTCTCTTAGAACGCTTCCATCAGCGCTGCCTCCGCACAATTCTGAACATCCACTGGACGGATTATGTGACCAACACGTCTGTCCTTGAACAGGCAGCAATCACGAGCATTGAGGCCATGCTGCTGAGAACACAGCTGTGCTGGGCAGGGCACGTCTCCAGGATGCAGGACTACCGCCTCCCTAAGATTGTGCTCTATGGGGAACTTGCCACTGGCTACCGCAAGAGAGGAGCCCCGAAGAGGAGATACAAGGACTCCCTGAAACAATCCCTCAACCTTGGCCATACTGATGATCACCACCATTGGTCTACCCTGGCCCTCAATCAGGAGGCCTGGAGACACACCATCTATAACGCTGCTGCTGCTTTTGAGAACACACGCAGGATCACTCTCGAGGAGAAAAGACAACGCAGAAAGAATCGCGTCTCGTCTGTATCACCTGGGGAGTCTTTCTGCTGTGCCTTCTGCAACCGGACTTGTCTATCTCGCATTGGCCTTTTTAGCCATCAGCGCGCTTGTAGCAAGCGTGGGTAGAGCCCTTTCAAATCTTCGTTCGCGAAGCCTAGCCATGAATGAACTGTTGAGCTCTCAGCAGTGTCTTAACTTTCAATCTCGGCATCCTTCGAACTCACCTTGCTCAACACCTTTATCTGCATAGATAGAAAACCTGACATTTTAAAATTCTGCATATTTGGGGTTTGCCTCTAGTACTGTTTACTCCCAGGAAGGACTTTCTTGCCCTCACTAACAAGCTTTTTAATGAAATCCCTAGAGGACGACCAAGAACTTCATAAACTCATGACTTCATTGAAGAACAGCTGTACAGGGTTGATGAAAACATTTCTGAGAATTCAAAATTACCATTTTGGTTCTGCATTTATTTGAAAGGGGGTGCTTTTGTAGAAGTCTTTTTAGAAGACTAAGGACGTGGATTAATTCTTTGAAATGGCTCTTGTCCAGTGTTCTTCCTCTTCATCTTCCATTTCAAGTCGGATGAAACCAAGGAGAGAGTGGAATGAACTAAGAGCATGAATCCATGAGAGGAGAGTAAAAATACACGGGAAAACAGAGTAAAGCCTTCTCAGAGCCACCTAAAACCTATCTTTAAAAAATGTCTAGTTGTTCCTTCTTTGTTGTTGTTTTCGGGGTTTTTTTTTGAACTTATGGATAACTACCAAGAAATGACAATAAACGGCAAATTTAGGTTAAAATTCCAGAAAAGTTTTCTTGTGTGAGGAAAGGGTAATCTCACTGGAGAAAACTCAGAGAAACAACATTCCCAATGCTTCCTACCAGAGCCACTGTTGGGCCCATAAAATGCACACAGGAGGGAAAAAAAAAATCTGAGAACAGATTAGGATCCTAGGATGATTGAGGTTGGAAAAGACCCTTAAGTTCAAGTCCAACCCAACCACTGCCAAGCCCACCACTAAACCGTGTCCCTAAAGACCCTGTCAACATGTCTACACACCATTTCAATTCCTCCAGGGATGGTGACCCCAACACTGCCCAGGGCAGCCTGTTCCAATGCTTTGACAAACCTTTCTAGGTAAGTCATGGCTGACAACAGATGGTCAGAGAGGGAGGTGCAGAGAGGGAGGTGGTGTCTGTCCTCTCCCAAGTCCCTTCAGGTCATTACCACAAGCACCATGGGGGGTGTGGAAGCCTGTGACTTTCACTGCCACCTCCCCAGGGCAATTCTTTGTGTTCCACCTGACCAGGTGGGATGGGGCACTTCTGAGGCTTTGTCAGAGTCAGAGGTCACCTCACCGGGAGATGCACCAACCCTCTCCAAAACGTGCCTAAAATTGGGCCGATTTGTTCCAACAGCAGAAAATTCCTGCCCTTC